>NC_050178.1:40869726-41169726 GCF_008315115.2 Sander lucioperca
TTAAGGGGAAATTAAAACATTAAAATGTATTCATATTTAATCCATATCTCAATTTCTGCATAAGCACTCACATAAATTATGATTTGAATAACAGCTAGCATGCCTCTTTCTCAAAGGTTCAGACCAGGATGTCATGTTTATTGTGTGTTTATTAAACACACGAAAAGTAAAATACACTCTTTTCAGTCAAGACTATAATTTTAGTAGCATGAGCCATTTCTAGTGGATGCCTTCCACTAAGTGCATGGAAGATTTTAAAAGACCACTCAATGTACAGTACATATCCGGTTACTGAACACAGCTAATGTGATTCACTGTTTGACGTAATTTCTTGTTTTATTTTAAGTCTGTTGTTTGTTCTTGTATGTGAAAGTCTTTATGCTGCTGTCTTGGCCAGGACTCCCTAAAAAAGTGGATTTGGAAATACACATGTGCATGAAACCTTATGTGACTCAGTTACTTCAAAGGTAAAGAGAGATTTTGTTTGTGTGCGTCATCTACCCCGCACTGCTCCACAGTGTATTACCTTCATTTTTCCTGATTTAATCTGTTGGCTTAGTTAAAAAATAAACGTGTTATGCGTATCAAATTCTGTGAGATAGATCATCAATTTGACTGAAAAAAAACTCCCCTAATGATAATATAATATTGTTTACAACTCTATTGATCATGCATTGATCATGGTCCAGCAGGGCACACTGTGCTGTTCAAACACAAAGGTTGTCTTTTGGTCTGGCAGCCATGGTAGTGTCCAAAAAACAGCCATACCCTGCACCTGCTGTGAACCAACGAGCAGTGCATACTCCCTGGAACCGCAAAATCATATGGACAGGGCACACGCTGACAAACTGTCACAACAGACCAATTCATACAACAACTGCCTCAGACGAATCACCAATTCCAGATATACATGGAGTGCAGTACAGTCAGTTCTGTGATATGCGTTGAGTCTGTATTTTGAAGTGTTATATTAAAAAAGTGTATTTTAAACACCTTAAAATATGCTGCGATCCAATTAAAACCCTACAAAAATACTAAATACAGCCTCAACAATTACCATTCAGTTCAGCACTTTTCTGCTACAGTCTCAACAACAGTTATCTGTTGCTATCCTCCCCTTCACCTATGCTAAGGCAGTGTCCACTGTACATGGAACATTCAACATTCAACAGAGAGTGGCAAAGAATGACACCTGCGTGCCAAAACGAAGCAGGAAGGCTGCAAGGCTTGAGGGCATACACGCTCTCACAGTAACTCTGCTCTAGAAGTTGATTTCTGCTTGCGGGAATGGACCAGATTTTTGACAATTTGGGGGCGGAAACCATGGGAGGCATACAGTATATCCCAACAACTGAACGGACGAGGGAAATTTATACATTTCTTATTTAGCCTTATTTTGCGCTTTTAGTGGACGTGCATGGACGGTGCGCCTTTGACCTATAGGATGACATTGCAACCCAGTTCGCGGCTGCAGGTTACAGTGTTCTCGCTCAATACTGGAACAATTTCCAAGATTTTTGTTCACATTAGTCACTTAGACACAATTGCATGGCGAAACAGGGTCCAGGTCGCCGGTTCAATCCCCAGACCGACAGGATAAAATCTGGGTGGGGAAAGTGAAAGAGCAGCGCCTGTCCCTCCCTCATTACCACCACTGAGGTGCCCTTGAGCAAGGCCCTTAACCTCAACCGCTCCAGTGGAGCTGCTCAGTGGCCAGCAGATCAGACTGTGGTTGTACTGGGCAGCTTCCAGGTATGAATGTGGAACTGTGTGAATGTGACAGGTCGTCGTTCTCAATCGACTTACCTGGATAAATAAAGGTAAAAAAAAACAACTAAAAAATTCATTTTCAGTTGCATAGAATTAGCAGAATGCTGATTCAGAGATTTCATTTAAGTTGTGACCAAAATGAGTCAACAGTCTTTATCACGTTTTAAAAAAATAAACCAATAAATAATAAACTGTAAAGAAATGTTAGATCATATCAAACTATATACAAATGTATCTATGAATCAATGTTGTGGTACAATGTTCTTAGAGAATACAGTCCTCCACAGTCAGTGAGTGCATTATCCTCTTCTTGGTTATGATTATCACTCATGGATGACATTGAAGAGACCATCAGTTATGAAGGGGGCATGTTAAATAAGGTTGTGCAAGGGTTTCTATGTATAGAAAGGTACATTTAATTTAATTAAATTGCAAAGTGCACTGTTCCAAGTAAATGAAAATGACATTGGCAGTTGTGTCATTTCACTCTTAACTAATTTACTAAAGACATCCTCAGGAAACCTACCAAAATGTATAAAAATGTATTTCCTCTGAAGTGGCAGCCAATTTGATACACTTAGCTACACCTGTTGTCACCTGGTCAGATGATCATTCATTTCTGTAGTGACTGGTGACAGGGACAGGACGGCTGTTGGTCGCATAATGGTGTGCCAAATGTTTTCTTAGGCCCTTTCTTTCCAAGTCAGCATATCCGAAGGCAACAGCGCTCAGTGCCATTGCTGCTAACCAAGTGATCATACAGTCAACCCCTTTTTTTCCAAGTTCATGTGTCCAACTAGATAATATGCAAATATAACCATTACCATCTCCACATGGTTTCAGGAACACAAAAGAGACTTTATTTCAATCCAGTGGCCTGCCTCTAATGTTTACACAGTGAAGCACCTTGCATTAATTCACAGCATTAATGCATGGTCTAAAATCGCTACAGAATTTCCAAACATTCTGTGAACAAAACATGTCTCAAAGAATTCAAGCAGTTCTCACCCAGAATCACAGCCACTTACTCTACTATTACTTTTTTTAGTAAAGATCTAACAGCCCGAAAAACGTATAAGGAGACAATTATGAATACATTTACATTACACAAACTGCAACACAAATGTCTCAAACAACTTACCACAGAATCATCCAAATAACCCAAAAGTAGGGTTGCACGATATTGACAAAATGTGATATTGGGATATCGATTATGAATATTGCGATATCAATATTAATTTAGATATTTTTAAACATATGTAAAATTACAAAAGTTACAGGAAAATGCATCAAAACAGATTTATAACAAATTAAACAAGTTTTCTTACAACACAAGGTTTATTTCAAATGACATATTGGACTGGTACAACATGAATAAGTAAATAAGGACCATGTCTACAGAACAGGACATGTTTTACTGGTTGGACAGTATAAAATATATAAATAATGAGAACAGGACACAACTTTTCTTTCGCTTTTCTGATTCGTTCCGTTTTGTTGTCTCTATCAATTTCTTCACTTACACTGTCACTCTGTCGAAATATGCACATATGTGGTACGCTACATAGAGTTTGTCACGTAGTGGACCCGTGCGCTGACGTGCACTAACATGTGCAAGTGGCACAGTAACTGGCCAATGAAACACGATCATGATCAGTGTTTCAAGCGGGCTCTAAATCAAACACAACTAAGCCCCACAGCCAACGGACGGGACGCAGCACTCCACAAAATGAACAAAATATTGCATACTTATTGTGACACTTTCGATATATATTGCGATAACTATACTGAGTCGATAGATCTTGCACCCCTAGATATAACACTGAGCAACGTGATGTTGCGATAACGATATGGAGTTGCACCCCTACCCGAAAGTAATGCATCATCTACAACATGTGCAGCCAAATTAAAAAGTACACAAAACAAATCCCAAGACACATAACTGCATACTTAAAAGACTGGCACAAGCCATATATTACACTTAAATTACTGAACATCCTGACTTATACCATGCAGTAGACATGAAGATATCATCAAGTGAGAAGCAAGTGATTTTAAGGCCTTACCTCTGAATTTCTTGGGTGGGTTGTTGAGGTCGCCTGTGTCTGGTTGTACCACACAGCGGTCATCCACAAGCCTGGGGGCACAGCCATCATGATGATGAGTCAATGATTCAAATTACACAAAACACATGCAACTTAAATAGACTAAAACTCAATACACCCTCAAAAATCATTCAACATTCTCAGAAATGGTATTTTCTTAGGATAAACCCATTGAGATGTATCATCTCGTTTTCAAGGGGTCCCAAACACCAACAACCAACCAGCAAACAATTACAAAAACTAAATAGAGAAAGGAACAAAATGAAGAGTCACTGTATAAACTTAGACTACACACAATTAACAGATAAAGAATGATTAATCTATAAATAAAGGAACAGTTATAGCATTACTGAAAATATAGGCTAATTGTTTTAAAGTGCTCCTATTATGCTAATTTTCAGGTTCATACTTGTATTTAGAGGTTGTACCAGAATAGGTTTACATGGTTTAACTTTCAAAAAACACCATATTTTTGTTGTACTGCACATTGCTGCAGCTCCTCTTTTCACCCTGTGTGTTGAGCTCTCTGTTTTAGCTACAGAGTGAGACATCTCACTTCTGTTCCATCTTTGTTGAGGGTCGCACATGCGCAGTAAGTACTGCTAGCCAGTCAGAAGCAGAGTATGAGGGCGTGCCACGCTAGCAGCTAGGCAAGCATTATAACGTGTTACAAAGTTATAATTTATTATTTATATAGCGCTTTTCATGGTACTCAAAGACACTTTACAGTAAAAACCAGCACATATAGCACATTAAAAACAGACAAGCAATAAAACTAACACATAAAACAAGCATATTAAAAGCAATTAAAAACAATAAAACCAGTAGCTATCAGGTGAGAAATGTAAGACTATTGTATGTGGAAAGCTAATCTGAAGAGGTGTGTTTTGAATGTGTCCAGGTCCGTACAATCACGGATGTGTATGGGTAGGGAGTTCCAGAGGGAGGGGGCTGCAATGGTGAAAGCTCTGTCACCCCAGGTACGCTGCGTGGTCCTGAGTGGTAAAGGCTGGACTACAATAGAGCTGTTTGGAGAACAGTGTTTTCTCTAGAAGATGGTAAGTCCCTTTGGGCTTTTTCACTGTGTAAACCTATAACGTGCACAAGAAGATATACAATACAATAAAGGAAAGGGGAAAAGCCAAAAAGCATAATATGAGCACTTTAAGATGCGAAAACAAAACATTTTAAAATAAGCGAAATGATGACAAAGAACGGATATTTAAGGTAACTTATTACAATCAGAAGGAGCCCTAAATGTAACCTTTTTTTTACCAACTTCCTTAGACACAACAGAGACCATGAAGAGGACCTGATCAGAGTGTCTTAGTGAATAATTAGACATATAAGGGACAAAGAATTGTTTTAGTGAAGTTGTACTGTTTAGAAATTGCATGCATTTAAAAATAAATGTATACCAGGGAAACTTACATCTTATATCTAGAGGGAGCCAACTGACCGTGTACCATAACATTGTGCAAGAGCAATCTAGTATAAATCTGCAGTCTATTATATAGAACATTGAGGGGACGAAGATCAGTTTTAGAAGCATTCTGGTGTCACTGTAGTTCATCTTTGGCCGTATAAATTGTCCTACTTTCTGGAGGGATCTACCATCATTACAAGTTAAAACCAAAAACTTGAATCTGGAGTTGAGGTTCTGCTTCACACTAAGTAACATTGAATAGGTATTTGTTTTATCAAGCAGTAATTTGTTACAGCTGACAACCAAGTTTGTAGAATATTAAAATCAAATTGCAGGGCCTCTTGAATTTCTGATACAGAAGCTTTTGATGTTTATATAATAGTATCATCTAGTTGTGCAACAATCGGAAAAAAGAACGAGATCATTAATAAAAAATAGAGAAAAGAATTAATGGCTGCATTCCAATTAAATGGGTCAGCTCCAGGGTCCTGGGTTAATGGGACAATGGAATGGAACAGAGCCATTGTTAACAGTATTACTAACAACTGCGTTTTTTCTGCTATGTCAAGTCAAAATGTCTGCTGTGAAAAAGTCCCAACTGGACATAGAAACTCCGTGATTTAATCAGTCAGCTCATTCGTAACACATGTGTTATGGTTGTGTATGTGTTTCAGTTTCCTGTTTTATTTTGTAGTCTGTTTTCTCCCTTGTCATGTCTTGTTTTACTTCCTGTCTTTTGGTTTTCCCGCCTTTGTGATTGTCTGATGTCTTTCACCTGTTTCCCAGCCCTTGTGTCACCTGTCCCTTGTTAACCCTCGTTTACTTGTGTATTTAGTCTGTGTTTTCTTTGTCTGTTGTCAGATCGTTGTATTTCTGTTCTGGATTGTGCGTTTGTGATTCTACCCGTTTTGCCTCCGTATTCTGGTTTTCTGTATTCCTGTTTGGACTTCTACTTCATTTTGGATTACTTTTTGCCTGCTTTGTTTATTTTATTTGATTAGGACAATGCACATTAATGAACATTTCTGTAAATGCGCCAGTTTACATTTATCCAGGTCTCCTTTTTTTCGTTATTAAATCCTCAAACTATTCCACTGCCTACCGTCTCTGCTTTTGGGTCTGCCATTCTCTGAAGTCGTAACAACATGAAATGCAGATTTAAAACATATTTCATTGTGTTGACAATAAACATCCGGTTGGAGACACAGGGAAGCTCTCATGTTCAATATTAATGTTTGGAAGTAACTGTCCATGATGTGGAGTTCAGTATGTTGAACAAAACTGTCTTAAACGTGAATTATACTAGACGCATCCAAGGTGGCGCGCGCCATCGTTACGTCAAAATGACGTAATATCCTGCCGGCGCGCCCGATTTATGGCGATCAAGCAGAGGTCGCGCACGGCTCTTTTTTTTTTTCAGCGGCGCGCGACAAAGCGGAAACGGGAGGCCTGAACGAGTTTGCCGACAACCGGATGCCAGGACTCTCAGAGTGACTGCAAGTCTCTCTTGTAAACTTACTGGGTTAAGATGAGTTCTTTTATGGTGAATGAAAGGCTTGATCCGACGAAGTAGGTCATCGAATCAAATCGAAGCATTGACGTCAATGCTGCTGCCAGTTCTGCCGTTTACTTTTTTCTTCTTCTTCTAGTCAGTAGAAAGAGCAACGTCTGTAGCCTTTGCTCATTAGCGAAACCGCTGTTCAGGAGAAGACTGCAACTAGTGTCGTGAGCACCAGCGCGGGTATAAATAGTCATGGCGATCCCATGACATCACATTTGTACGCGCCACCTTGGATGCGTCTACTGTAAAACACGCTTTAATCTCTGCAACCCACTGAAAGAGTGCAAACCACGACACAAAAAGGCTCTCTGAAGCTTAAAATGAACGGAGCAAGGGTAACAGGTTTCCTTTGCATTTCGGCCTGGAAATTAATATACCGAGTATTATGAAAGGAAATATGCATCATGGGAGAAGCTGTCAACCAAGGACTGAGAGGATGAGGATAAAGATTTCTGAACATGGGGCACAAGTAGACAAGATTGTAATATCTGTACCAAGAGAAGAGCCTGGGCTTTTTTCTTAAAGAATGCCATAATCTACTGTTGGAGGCTTTGTTTTTTGTTTGGTTTATTATCACATTTGTGACATGTATATATCCAGTTTTGTTTTTGATCACTGGGTGGAGCACTGTCACCGGAAAGTAGGCCTGGAAAATTAGAATCGCAATTGTATCGAAATCGCAATATGGACTAGTGCAATATCCAAATCGCAGGGGGGCGCAATATTTGTTAATGGCAAAATATGTGTCAAACCATTCTGAATTAAGTATTGTGGTGCTGCAGAGACATCCCAGCCTACAAATCGTATCCTACAGACTAAAGAAAAAAAATCTTTGTTTGGTACAGATCCTCGCAAAAATCACACTATAATCATTTTAATTTCTTTCAATGTTAATATTTTTCAATGAGAATAATGATGCAAAAACGATCATTCCCTCCAATATCGTGAATCATATCGCAATCGCAATATCAGTCAAAATAATCGCAATTAGATATTTTCCTCATATCGTGCAGCCCTACCGGAAAGCATATAGCTAATCAACAGCCAGAGGTACACAGGTGTGTGTGTGTGTGTGTGTGTGTGTGTGTGTGTGTGTGTGTGTGTGTGTGTGTGTGTGTGTGTAAGGGGAAAGCAAACAGCTTTTCCCCGTGTCAGCGTGGCTTGTCAGTGGTATTGTTTTATTAGTGTTTAACTGGAAAGCAGAACGAAACGTACCTGAAATGAAATGGACAAAATGAAATATACCTGTGCTACGGTGAGCATGAAATAAAAGGGTCACCGCACTGAAAGATATTTAATGTATGGACATTGATTTATTAGCAGACCAGAACACGTGTCCAAACAAGTTCTCCCTTTGTCTCACCGCATTGGCCTCATGTAGGTCTGGTTAAAAGACTCAACATCTACTTTAGCACCATTATTCCACCTTGTCTTTCCAAATAATATACTAAATATTTTGGTAAAACACGTTTTTTTTTTGTTTTTTTTAAATGAATAGCTCCATCATACCTAGGAATTCTGGGGAAACCCCTGGGAATACCATCAGGTAGCAGAGCAGCACAAATAATACAATTCAGTAGGATGCTCTAGCCAGTCTAGTCCGTTACATCTTTTTATAGCTCATGCAGTATACTCTGCACTGCAGGAGCACTGTGATGATGAAGGAAGAAGGCACATGGTGTGAGAGTCCTCTACAGGAAGGAAGAGCCATAGCCTTGATCACACTGATGGCTCGATGGTGTTATAAGCCTCCAATGTTGCCTTCCAGGCAGCTAACCCTAACCCTAAACATAACCATTGCCGCGCTGCCTGGAAGGCAACGTTGGGGGCTTAAAACACCAAACACCGCACTGATGAGCCAAGGTCCAAAAAAGAACGGGGATTTCAAGGGTCATCTAAGTTCAAGAAGAAACCTCATTGCATTGTGGAATACAGCATCATGGCTGTATCCCATCTTTCTAGCATCAGGCCATTGGGTGCTATCCTCTCTGAGCAAGCAGCAGTGGTCCAGGTGGCTGCAGCCATCTCTCAGGGGTCACATTCAGTATGCTGACAGCAAATGAAACGCCGTATACAAGAATGCTATTTATAGTAAGCATTCTTGTCCTCTAAGCTCTTCTCTTTAACAGTGAGCCCTCACAGCAGCGGTGGGGAGAAATGATTACTAGGCATACAGTAACAACACTAGATGGGAAATTTGACAAACAAGCTCGGTCATTGTGGCAGTCTTAAAAGCTGTGCACACATTTGTTGCCATGGTGGGTGACGCATGACACTGAACTGTGAAAGAGCATGGTTTCTGAGAGCTGGCAAGGAGGAGTGCTCTGCACTGCCTGTGGTGATTGGCAAATAGAATTGTGACATGGCAAGAGGAAGATTGCAGCACTTAAAATGAGAGGGAGGAGATGACAACAACAATGCTGTGCTCATTTCCACCTAGGGACAAGAAAAACAAACACCCAGGGGGAGAAAATAGCAAGGGAAAAAAAAGGCAAGAGACAGGCTTGGTGCAAGAAAATGAAGTCTGGAAAATGGAGCCTGACATGTTGGATATGCTGTCAGATATGCTGAACGGGGACATTCACATCAATGATCACCCTCTCTCTTCTATTATCTTCTTATAGTCTTTTGTTAATTCTGTGACTGTCAAGCACATAATGAGATACACTTTTAACTTGTTGCCTAGAATTAGGGAGGAGGAAAGACGTCAAGTACTTAAATAAATGGTGCTCAGCATGTAGCAGGAAGAGACAGGGTAATTTGAGGCCAGAGTACCAACTGAGCACAGGATATCAAGGAAATAAAATGAGAGCAATGACTATAGCAGGATCTACCACTTCTCAAATAAGATAACTTTATTCTTAACACATTAAACATTTTTTATTTGGCGCCAGCGTATCGACTGTCGATCGCACGAAGAAGGACAACGATATATTGCCGTACTGATATTTTGACCTACCCCTACTTAACACCGTCTCTGCCGGTCATCCAGGATTCACAGAACCGTAGTTGCATTTGTAACTTTCATATGTTTTGTAACCTGTTCTATTTTATAATTGTGTATTCTGCACAGTGGGACAATGTTGTCTGAAACTCTGTCCCTCCATCAAGCACACCTGGAATCCTGCAGCAGGGGAGTGGAGGTAGAGAAAGGGTCATGACAACACACATAAAAACAAGCAGACTTACCCTAAAGTGCTGATAAATCCACTGGTGGAGCCCTCTGCATACAGGGAACAAACGTCCCCAATATGGAGGAAACTGGACATCTTGTCCGACATGGTTCCTCAGGGTTGACTACACCTGCAAAAGACTGACACCAAAGGTCTTTAAAGCCATCACTACATATAGCGGAGCTCAATCAAATCACACGCTTGGAGCCACTATAAAAGATATTTCACTCACTCAATCAACTGAAAATGAACCACTGACAATTTAAATAATCAATTAGTTGTTTAAGTCCTTTAGTAGGTACAAATACTACATTTCCTTATACTAATTCAGTCCTGTGTCCCAGTCCAGGGACTGTCAGTGAAGATTATAAAGTACACTTTGTTAAAAGACAATCCCAGTACCGGAGACAGACCGTCTTCTCTCACCTACTTGACTCTCATGTAATACATATTCAATTGCTGTATATTGGTCATAATTTATTTAGCCATAATAACACTGTATAGTTGCAAGATACCTTGTTGTGCATACATACATACATAGTATTCTATTTATTTTTCTAATTTAAAGCAAAATTGCGTAACTTTTTTGCCTTAAAATGACAGCATCAAAATCATTTTGATGCTATTTTGACTTGTACGTAAAAGGGAGAATGGGGCCTCTATCCCCCCCTCTGTGCCCCAAACGCCTGTTCTTGCACTATGTAACTTTGGGGAGCGAGTACGAATTCTATGCTAATGCTGCTAATGTCATGTGTTGTTGCACTTGCTTGATGTTTGGCTGTGTTAGCAAAGTTGTCAACTCGCTAGTTTTAGATCATAAGTAATGTGGTCATAACAAATGCACGTGTACAGCTGTTCATATTTACGACAACAGCGTTTAAGTGAGTTACACTAAAACTGTAGGGGTGCTAAATCACAAAAAAATAGTACACAATGTTGGTTTAAATGCCCTCTTTTTCTGTTTCCGAGTGATATATGTAGTACTCATTTTTTGTGTTTTTGAGTGATATATGTAATAACAAGGTGCTGAAAACCAAAGTCAAATTCTCATTTCCAATGTCCCATTCCCAACATTTGCTTGTTACAGCTCCATGTTCCACACAAATAGGTTGTCCATAACTGATAAAGTTCAGAAGAACTTGTAAACAACAACAGTTATGAAAATTGTGGGGATCCATCATTACTTTTATGACATTGCCTTTTCTTCTGCTGGGGTTTGTGGACAGTAGGGTGCAGACCATCTGAAATGTGTTTAGCCCATCCTCAGAGCACCACCTACTGTAAGATCATGAGTAACAATTGCAAGAACAGCAATAGTCTAAAAGCAATATAATTTACATTAAGCATTAATAATAATAATAATATGAATAATAATAATAATAATAATAATAATAATAATAATAATAATAATAATAATAAGAAGAAGAAGAAGAAGAAGAAGAAGATATTTGCCCTTCTATAAATTTGGTCTGTGTATTTTGTTAATATGGGTTTGGCCTTCAATTTAAAGCATGCATTTAAAAGGCAAATACATTGAAAGATAGTAGTTGATAAACTGCTTAATTAGTTTATTCAAGATGGACACATTTGTGTATGTTTTACTTTATAATTATTATGAAATTAAATGCAATGAAAAATACATGCCAAGAAAACTAAAGTTTTACTGTGCACTGTGCTATTGTTAGCTGTGTGAAAACCAATACATGTAGCCTACATCTTACATTTAGGTCACCATTCTTTAGTCTGTGTCAGGTTGAGAACAAGTGGTTAGCTTTTTCTGTTGACAAGGAACAAACACTACATTTTACCATCGTTTCAGCTTGAAATTTGACATAAACTCACAGTTTGCAGCACTATGATCAAACAAAGAGGTCTCAATCGAGGAGAGCAGAACATATGAACATTTTCATTATTAAATTTACGATTATTTCTATAATATCGATGGGCCGTATTAAGCTAAAGGTCATATTTACCCAGATTCAGATGTTCCACACCGACTGTGACTACACAGAGTTTGTATTTTGTTTAGTAGAGCGTTTTGTGACACATTTGAACTGTTTTCTGAGATGCCAAATGGGACACAAACATTTCTGCTAGCTAAATTAATTATTAATAAATTAATTGTCAAGTCGCCTCATTTTCTGTCGCACGAGCTACAGCAAAAACAGCAACAAATGAACGCGTGGGCTACTTCCTTGACAGGGATGCTCACAGCTTATTGACAAAATGAACAATGCCCTATAGCTGGAAAACTACAGATAGATAAGGACTTTACCTGGCACAAATGAAAGAAGGCGTCAAAGATAGAGATAGAAAGAAACGTGTGAAGAAGTGGGTCAGCACAGGATAATTTCCACAGCGCTATCCTCGGTTAAGTCCATGGTAGTGAAACTCCAGGTAAGAGCAGGCTGAGCGGCGGTTATCTCTGACAGCAGAATGCGTCCTCGGCAACAATCCGCTTCTTACCTCCTCCACATGTCACTGAGGAAACGCCCCTTTCGTTACTATTTATACTGCAGCACAGCTTTCTGGGTAATATAGTTTTTTAGGCATATAAACTGCTGTCACGTAAAACGCTCTTAACTAATACTAAAATTGTTGACTTGATAGGAATTTAACAAGCCTGTTTATTTCATACATTTTTTTAGATATAAGGTGGCCTTATTGAATTCAGTTTAATTCAATTATTTATTAATCCACAGCAGAGCATACATCTCAATAAAACACATAGAACAACGTTATAGCCTACAATGCAAATTATGTATATTTATATATATATATATATATATATATATATATATTTTTGGGGTTTTGCAAAAGAGCAATATAGTAATTGTGAAACCTGGAGTTTTTATTAACCATTGTTGACTACTGCATTGATAGACAAATATATTTGTACAACTATTGGATGGATTGCTATGAAATTGTTTACAGATATTTATACTCCCCAGAGGATGAGTCCTAATGTATATATCTAATGACTGAGATATGCTAACCTTTCCTCTAACACCACCAGAAGGACACAAGTTTCACTTATCCTGTGAAATATGCATCTCCTAGACTGATTGGCACAACATTCATCATCATATGATCCCTAACTTTTCCATTAGTGCCAATATCAGTTCAAGTTTCCATTGATTTATGAGCAAACACTTGCAAAATTAATGGCATTCCCATGAGCCTCAACTGCACTTTGTGTTTAGTGCTAATTAGCAAATGTTAGCATGTTAAAAGATGGTGTGGTGAGCACACAAACTGAGATGGTGTGGTGAGCACACAAACTGAGATGGTGTACATGGTAAACATACCCTTCACATGTTGTGGACTGTAGTCAAAATGTCTCTGACAGCTCAAATCCATGTGATGTGGGCTTTTGTCAGTGACTACATTATTTCATATATATAATGTCAAAAACAGAAGCACACATACTGCCTTACAAAGAGGTGGTCATGCTGTGATTGTCGAAGTGTGAAAGGACATCAGCAACAACAACAAAAGACATCAGTTGTGTGTGCAGTCTCCTGTCAGAAACACTGATCTGGCCACTGGCAGTCAGATTTCCAGGTCTGTTTAGTTTAGTCCATGTTTGTATGTTTTTTGTTTCTTGTTTTTGTTTTTTTTCCACAAATGTTAAATATTGCAGGGTCTATATGTGCCATACTTGTATACAGATAGGTTGCATCTTTTGGTTTTGCTCATGACATGGACCACCAGGATTCCAAGTTTGTAATGTAAGCTTTGGAAACCTCAGTCTCACAACTTTGAGTGATCTGGTTCATTTGCAGTTGACCCATTAAAATCACGCTGTGACATTTTTAGCTACTGGAATTGGAACAGACTCTTGTACTGAAATATTCAGAAGCATTGTGTATTACTGAACTCACAAATAACTTGCCATATGAATAAAATCAAGTGTAGGCAGTCCTCACAGAGAGGCTCACCTTTCAATTTCTCCAGCCTGCGTACGGGAAATGGTTACATTTGAAAATGTGTAAAAGCTTGATTGTTCCTAATTATTCCTAATTGCAACATGAATGATATAAAGTGAGGCACAGGAAGAGAAAGAGCACTTATATCCCTAGAATGGACTCAGTGGTATTAACCAAACCCATTGCTGAGTTGCTAATTTGGTTTCTCAGCCACAGAATCTATAGAGGGTTGATAAGAGTGGAGTTTACTTTACCATAAAAGTGCTTGTCTTCTTTTTCTACATTCCATATCCGCTTGTCACTGGGCACAGTGAGGTCTTTGAGATGTAAATTACTGCAGATTGCTATGTTGTACAGTACTAAGAGGCCAAAAAAAACATCTACACTGTGATTCATGTGTTAATGCACTGCATTCCTGGTGACGATATAAAACACAGCTCTGGTATGATGCAGTGGGGGAAAAAAATACTCTCCAATTTCTGCGCTGCCAGATATACTCCCCTCCTTACTGGTTATGCAGTCATTTATCATTGTCAACTTATATCACAAAGTATATCAAAAGTTCATTCAAATCCATTTGTGTAAAAAAACAGACTATGCTACTCTCTTTGTTGGATCATAATCAATGTAAAAGGAAGGATGAAAGATAAGTGTTTTGTCTCAGAGCATCATTGTCTTAGTCTAAATGCATTGATGTCAAAATCATGACATCACAATATCTAAGAGACTAACTTTTATTCTACTGAAAGTATTTCCAGGCTTTGGTTAAATTTGACATCAAGTGAAGTTGAATATAGATCACTGAGTACTCAGTTGTCATGGATACAGTGTATAGACGACTGCCTTCCATTCTACCACAGAACAAAAAAAATGGTTTGTATAAGTATAAATCTGGACACAACTGCGGGTGTGTTTTTTGAATTGCAGCATGTCAGACATGGTTTAATTTGTAGCTTGATAAACCCAATGCTTTCTTTATTCTCTGGATATTTTGGTTATTATAGTACCCTTCCTGAACCTAAAGAGGTTGTCTGCTGCTAGAAGGGTTCCCCACACAATGCATGCCTGCAACAAACTGTTTTTCAAAACAACTGTAAGGGTCGTGAAAAAGCGTGCATTTGGTGGGAGGCAGCAATGATTCATCTCGACTGGTGGTCTGACTTGTAGCTGACTAGAGACATGGGCCGTTTTTTCTAATGATTAACACATGACTACAAATTAGTGAATGCAGCATCTGCATGCTTGGAATGCATCAGGGATGGGAGATGACAACATACAGCGACCATCTGTGTGGCGGCACAGATTGTGAGATTCATCATTGTGCATGTGTTCGAGTGAGTATTCTCATGTGCAGATTCAGGCCTTCCCTAAGCAGCGATGTGTGGGCACAATGGTTGGTAGTTTTCTTGTCTGAGGCTCCGATAGTCCTTTGTGTGGGCCACGCCTGCAAACTAATGCTGGCATTCATCAGAAATGTCAGAATAGAGCTAAATATATTAGAAACAAAGAGTCTCTTGTGTTTTCATTATTCCTCTTGAAAGGAATATTCAATCTTGATTTCATATCAAAGATAAAATCCATATCATCTATAGCCTTGCTCAAAGGAGAGATGGAGGGCTCTGTAACTCTTTAACTCTATAAACAATATAGTGGCCCCTAACAGCTGTTCTGGATCTGGGACAATGAACCACTGAAGACATTATGCCGCTGGGAGCAAAACCCATAGATAATAGCTTATTAGTGATTTCAAGCTAAATGTAGAATACTAATAGAACTTATTTTAACTTCAGCACTGACACTCACAGTTTTATATTCTGTACAGATTGTTCCATCTGACAATTTAAACTCTATTATCGGAGCTCTGACAATTGGAACAGTGAGTCAAGGCTTTTCTCAGGATCAGTATGTAACATGCACAACTGGAGGCTGTGTGAACAAGTGTGGCATAAAAACAAACTTTGACGTTACACACTGAGCACACAACCTTCCAGTGTAATATGAAAGACAGGTTTTCCAAAAGTATTCTATTATCCTCTCTTTGTCTGCCAAACCTGTTGAGTATGTGACCTATGCCAACTGTTAATGGCATCATGTTCCTGGAGAGTCGAGTCAGTTGCACAGTCAAAGCTTAAAGGGGTGCTATGCAGTCTTGGCAATTTCTTCGCCGTTTTCTCGCTTTTTGCTCGCAGGTTTCTCTATAGAGCTCCCCCTACAGCTTTGGAATAGATATTTGGCAACACTGTAAAAACTCACTCGGTCAGTCTGCCGTTTCCTCTTTCTCTGTTCCTCCGACAATGCTTTCCTAGCTTTCTGCTTCTTTTTTGCCAGCTCAGCCATGACGATAGTGTGAAAAACTCCATCGCTACCAGCCGGTTCCTGGATGGGGGTGTGTATGTGTGCGGTGTTACAAGCAAGCAATTTGTTACATCGCAAGACCTGATATCACGCAATATTTCCTGACGCTGAGGCTGGCGACTCACCGGCCAAAAGTTGCAAGGGTGGTTTTTCCACTCACAGGCACTAGGGGAAAGCGAGACGACCACCATTCAACCCGAAAAAAAGTCATGTAACCATTCCAATGACTCCGAAGCTGTTCAGTTAAGGTAAATTAAGCTAAAAAAAACTGCATAGTTCCCCTTTTTTTTTAGTTCCCCTTTGTTTACCGTAACTCAGTTTACTCGGATCATGGCAAAAGTATTGCCAAGAAACCATGTTGGTCAAAGAAGAGTATTCTTCTTTTAATGCAGACCACAGGCAACCATTGAGCAAGAAGTGGGATAGCAAGTGGAATAGGAGAACATAGCAGTGAACCAGCAGGCACAAGATAATAATACACTGAAGCCTTTTAGTTGATATTCATTCTGATGCTTGCTTATAAAAGAGAGGTCCCTCCTCCTAACTTGCCTGCAAGACAACAGGTATTGGTACAGCACCCTCGTATTAGGTAGAGATCTACCTCACTAAAAATAAAAGACAATTATGCTGGCATAATGGCCTGCATATTCCCAATGGAAATAGTCTGATTAGACCAGCTGCAGAGATATTCTAATTAGGCCTTGTGATTTTGTGGTATACCTTGTTCCCGATGTAGGAAAAATTAGTTTTACATTCTGTGTTGCGACCATTCATTTGGACCTTGTACTGTATGTCAATCTGCATGAAGTAGTGTATTGGTGATAATGTAATAATGATTAAAAAAAAAAATTCAAATACTCATTTTATGTCAGGCTCTTACAACAAGCTTTCCAGCTACATTTGGCTAGTGCCCCCTTCACAGAGAGGAGGATCACTTCAACACATCCCCTTGGTTACAGCATAATCAATATGGCAGATCATACACATATGCCTAGGGAAATTATCTGCCAGCTGTTTGATTTGTGGAGACAGATACCAGTAGAATTTTTCCAACTGTTGTTACTTAAACACTTTCCTGTTTGAGCTAATCCTGCTGGAGGAGAGCAATATCCAAGGAGGCGATGGTCTGATTTCACCTATTTAACCTGCAGAACATGTTCTGTAAGCTGCTTTAACTGCAGGTAATCCATTAGGATCAGTAGGGTTAGAGGATTCCTAGCCTCACTTTCACTGCATTTCATAACCTACCTAGTTTTCTAAATCAGTCTGTTTTAAATTGAATTAAATTACATTGTTCATAGAATATATGAAATAATCCATACATGCAAAAAAGTGTTTTGACTTAGATCCATGCATCCATTGCACCTTTAATTATGAAATCTAATATAATGAAATGCTCAGACAACAAAAACTTATAACAATAATATAGTGCATACTTCCAGAATGAACACAAAGTCTGTGCTGGATGCTGCAATGGGGAGACAGGACTGTGGGGACTGGGTCACTGCTTAATAAACTTGGGATAGACTATTATATATATATATATATATATATATATAATAGTCTATATATATATATATATATATATATATATATATATATATATATATATATATATATATATTATAACTTTTAATCTGTTTTTAAATGTTTTTTATTATTGTTTGTCTACCTTTTTTAATTTTGTCTTTGGAACTTTGTTTTGAAAAGTGCTGTATAACTAAAGTTTATTTTTTCCTTCTTATCAGTGAGCTTTTGCTTTTAGGTTTAAAAATGAAATGTGAGCCACACATGATTAATGTCAGCCTGATAATGCACAGTAAATCAACCACCAATCATGTAGACTCAGAGGGATCATTTGAGGTAAGATTGTGATTGCAGTGGGACATAATGACAGATATGTTAGGATGGCATTTCAGATTCTTAAGAAACAAATACCTTACCTTTGTTTCCCTTTTATTTACATTTTCTAAATTCCACTTGGCCACCTTAAAGGACAAATCCGGCGCAAAATGAACCTAGGGGTTAATAATATGTGTACCGAGTCGACCATTCTCTGGGATATGTTTTCATGCTAATCGAATGTCACCAGTTTTAGCACAAACTGCTAATTAGCTTATAACGCTAGTCGTCGGGGCACGGGTAAAGTAAAAATGAAATCACTATTTCTATACCAATAACAAGGCTCAAAATATCACCACACTTCAACGGTAGCATAATGAGGGTCCGTACATGCAAAACGAAGCATTGAGAACTTTATAAGTGTACAGACAGTTTATTCGACTGGTCATGACTGTTTTCCCAAGATGGCTCCCGCTTGTATACACGAACGTTACTGTCTTTCTAAACTATCTTTTTAATAAACTGTCTATACACTTACTAAGTTCTCAATGCTTCGGTTTACATGTACGGACCCTCATTATGCTACCGTGGAAGTGTGGTGCTATTTTGAGCCTTGTTAGTGGTATAGAAATAGTGATTTCTTTTTACTTTACCTGTGCCCCGACGACTAGCGTTATAAGCTAATTATCGGTTTGCGCTAAAACTGGGCACATTCGATTAGCATGAAAACAAATCCCAGAGAACGGTCGACTTGGTACACGTGTTATTAACCCCTAGGTTCATTTTGCGCCAGATTTGTACTTTAATCATACTGAAGACTGGAGATGTGCACTCAAAAAGTGCTTAGTCAAGAATGTATGCACTGAGTAGGTGTAGTTAAGATATGTATGTATGTGTAGGTCTGATGATCAGTGGTGAAAGCAGCTGGGGAGGCGGGTGCTTTTTGGGCTCCAGAACTTCCTGCTGTGCATGCTGCAGGTGTTCTAGGCTAGGCCAAATATAACGTAACATCTGTGATGGGAGGAACCAATTTGATAAACCCCATTGACATCTCTTTCTGCTAACACTAAAGTAAAGCTGCAAAATACAACCTACTCCATTAGTCGGAACAGGACAGGGTATAATAAAGAATCATTTCTAGTGTGCTGGTAAGTGAAGAGCCACACACATTTCTAAAAACCTTCTTCAAATTCTATTTTGAAGAACATTATTAAGCACTTGTCTTGACTGAGTTAACTTTGATGGTGAAGCAGTTTGAGTATTTTCTGGCTGCTGATTAATTTAGTGACCCAGGTTCAAAGACAAATTCATTACACGCTGTTTGAGCTGTTGATATCTAGTCAATACAAAAGTAACACGAACAGATAATTGAAAATGTGCAGCACCATGTGTTTCAAAGAAACAAGCAATTTACATTCACAACAAAGTCAAGCGTTGAAAGAAATGTTTCAAATTGGACTTCGGAATGCCTTTGCCAGCTGAGGCCCAGCAGATAGCTGCCATGAAAAAAAATCTTGACTTGGCTGCAGGATTCAAGGCAAGGACATCTGCTTCCTCATCAGAGTGGTGCTCTATTTTTGAACCAAATGGACTGTCAGTTGTAATTTCTCCACTGGTCACTCATCCTGAGTGTTTCGCTCCTCTATCAACATGATGCATGGCTCTCATAAGTATAAAGTGTATCTTTGTGTGTTTTGTTCTTTGAAGCTACACTTGACAAGACATTAGGTAAAAGTCTTATTAGCCTAGATCAAAGTGGGGCTGTTTTTGTAAGGCTTAAACAAACAATATCAATAAGTCAATGTGTGAGCTTTAAAGGTGCTGATACTCATAATGTGTCACCTTTGGACATAGTCTGGCTAGCTGTTATGCGATAAGCTAAACAAATGCTGGCTGTAGACTTAAATTTGAATTTATCATCTAACTCTCCACAAGAAAGCGGATAAGCATATTCCCCAAAATGTTGAACTGTTGCTTTAAACATGTCATCATTAGGCAACCTAACTGAGAGCAAGTGGAATGAGACCACAAGCAGTACACTATGCCTCAAGAGAGAACAGTCATTAAGTCCCGGAACTGATTAACTAATCGCAGTTAGGCAGGAATTGCTTGAAAATGCTTGTACAAACTAGAAGTGACGAAACTTAAACATAAAGGTGAAATACATATTTAAATCAGATCTCTCATTGAAATGGTTAAAACTCAATAATCTCCATATTTCTGGGTGCTTCAACTTGCTGCGTTTGCAAGCCAAGTATACCTCCAATACCATTCAGACATAGTCTTCTAAAACCAGTTATTTTCCTTTAGGAGAATTATTTTCTGAGATGCAAGATCAAGTCAAGTCAACTTTATTGTGAATTCTGCAATATGTGCCAGACATACAGAGCAATTGAAAATATGTTTCTCTCCGACCCACGGTGCAATAAGGACACGTACAACAAGTACAATAAAAAAAATAAAAAAATAAAAATAAAATCCTGTTGTTACTCTCAAAATACAGTGCTCCTGCATTAGAAGGCATGCTTGACACGTTTGTTTTTGTATGGAGGGGGTGTGTAGCGGGTTTGGTGGGGAAGTTCACCTCATGTGATTAATGGTGGTTGCTAGGTGACCATCCTGGAAATGAGCCATTCATTTGCAGCCCAGCTCTTCAACAGTCAGGCTTCGAGAGCAGCCTTCGTGCACCTCCGAACCAGCCACTGCAGACATCTGACTGCAGAGAGATTGTTTTTTCTTATATTTGTAGATTTGTTGTAAGGACAGTAGTCTCGCATTGCCAGATCTATCTCTCAAGGACAGCCGCACTGACTGTTCTTTCTCTCAGACAGAGGGTGTGTATCATACACCTTGCAGATGTCAAACTTTTATTTGTTGTTGTATTATACTACTGCCGTGTGCATCCGATCACATTCAACTGCAGTATGAGTTCATGATAGTTCGACATTTTGGTAAATATGTTTTTATGAACAGAGCCGTTTTCAGTCTTAGTGCTAAGCTAACCTGCTGCTGGTCGTAGCTTAATACTTACCATACAAACATGAGATTGGTATCAGTGACTCTTGGCAAGACAGTAAATAAGCGTATTTCCTAAAATGTTAAACTATTCCTTTCATTTGAGTTTTTAATTCTTGAGCGTATAGATCAGATCAGGTACTATGCAAACAATAGCCCATTTTGAAAAAAAAAAATCTCAGGTAACCCTCACAGAGGAGAAAATACAGGTTGAAATAACAACATCCTGTGCCTTTCACCTCTCCACTGGGTGACACAAAAACTAATCAACTTGGCACAAGTCTCCGATCAGCAGAGGGCTTCCATCTCCCCCCACCATTAAGTCTCTCTTTAAGGCCTAGTGTGGTTGGAGCACTAGTCCCATTTCTGGATGAAACCCGGTCTCTATCCTAATTAACCCAGATGTGGATATTAATAAGATGAAAGCAGGTCTAGACTAGAAACGGGGCAGATTGAACAGAGAAGGTCCTGATTTCAGAATGGTCACACTGAAGTGGGACACCTTCGCCCCTCCTTTGACAGGGGAATAGTCTGTTTCTATATAAAAATACCCCCTGGCCTTTTTTAATTGGTCCCACCTCTCTTGAGGTTTGAGAGGAATGAGAAGCTGAGAATATCTACAAGGGAAGGCTTCATTGTATGAAGACAGAAAAGAAATGTCAAGTTGATGGAAACATATGACAGCTATTACTTTAACTGAGCATTTTGGTGTTTTGTTTTTGACTGACATGACAACTTCCTAATGCAAAAAGCTTTCTATATTCAAACACAATGCTTTCAATACTCACTTCAATTCTGTAGCCTATGTGGCTATTAAAAGAAAAATATTGAACAGCATTCCTCCCATCACTGTCAGTGCAAAGTATGACTTAAATGTGCCAGGACAAGATGACAGCTGCAAGCCTGTAAATCTGGTGGGAAACGTCCTATACAAAACAAGCATATCCCCTGATAGATGAAAGGGAGTGTACATGTCAAAGGACAGGAATGTCAACAAGTTTACTCCCTCAGAAAAAAACCCTGTTTTTTCTAGCTTTGAGATTTAGTATTCATTGAATCATCTTACATTGAGTGGGAGACAGTGGCAGATCAGGAGACACCGGTTGAACCAAACAGGAAACAATGACGGGCACCGACATGACTCATCCAGCTGATTGCATTCATGGAGCCATCACGTTGCATTGTTTCGTTATAATGAGTGGTTGAACTGACCAAGATTTCAGGGAAACTGAAAATAGACCAAGACACAACTAAGTTGTTTTTTCTTTTTTTAATCAGGAGAAAAAGGACAAAAATCTTTTCTCCATCATTTGGAAAAACAAATCCATCTCTTGACATTCAGATAAAAACAAATGTGATAGAAATATTAATTTAAACAATTTCAGTTGATAATAGATAAATCCAATGGAAGGAACTGAACACAGTGGTTGGCACCACAGTGGCACTCTTTCCTCTGGAGTCCATCTGCCCTACTGGCCTGTATGGCAGCGTCACTTTGTGTGGACAGCAGCTCTACAGGAGGTTGGTTACTGTATCCTCCTGAGTAGTCAAACGTCAGCTCCTCTTGTGCATCAATGTTCCGTCCAGCAAACAGCGCCAGCCTAGGAACCAAAGAGTGCACACGGACTGGCTGCATAAACAGATTGGGCTGGCAGGCGTGGTTGAGAAAACGGCCTACGTTTCCCACCATGGCAGGGTCCACAAATGTCTCAGTGACGGAGCCTGTACCTGCATGCTCCCTTACACCAATTATGTAGTTATTTTCCTCAGATCTCTGGGCAAGCTGTCTGCGTCTGGCCTCCTCAAAACTGATCACCTCTCCTGCATACTCGCACACAAATGTCCCATGTGGAATTGCCTCTAGTGTCCTCACTCCCCAGCCCCTCTTCTCGGTGCTGTAAACCTCCAACCTGAGTCTTAGCCCTCTCTGCACCACCCGGTTAGAGCAGGCATCACTGCAGGTGCAAAGGGCATTACACTCAAACAGAGGTGAGCAGTAACCAGACTTCGTTTTGCTAAGGTTCAGCCGTGTGCCGGTGGTGTCGTACGCCTGCCCATGTGTCTGCAGGCAGGAGCAGTTCTCAGGGAAGCAGGAGCGGGAAAGGCAGGAGCATCCAGGAAGGGTGACTTCACTGGGGTCAATAGTGCATCCTGGTCCCTGAATATTATCTGGGGAATACTGAAAAATGACAACAAAGACCAGTTTTAGTTAAAGTTTAAGTTTTAAAATGTAAATAACAGAAACACAAAACAAATAAACAAAAACTGTTGAAAAGATATGAGGCCAAAATCCCCATAATTCCTGCAAATATTCAATTTACAGCTGAAACAAATAATTGATTTTAGGTCGATGGACATAAGAGTAGTGTGCAACTATTTGAATTATTAAAGTGCTCATATTATGTTCATTTTCAGGTTCATAATTTTATTTAGAGGTTATATCAGAATAGGTTTACATGGTTTAATTTTCAAAAAACACCATATATTTGTTGTACTGCACATTGCTGCAGCTCCTCTTTTCACCCTGTGTGTTGAGCTCTCTGTTTTAGCTACAGAGTGAGGCATCGCACTTCTGTTCCATCTTTGTTGGGAGTCGCACATGCGCAGTAGCTAGGTAAGGACTACTAACCAGTCAGAAGTATGAGGGCGTGCCACGCTAGCAGCTAGGTGAACATTATAACGTGTGTTACAAAGTGACGCACGTTCGTCACGGAAGTAAAGGCTGGACTACAGTATATATAACATATAAAACATATAAACATTAGCTCACTAAGAACCTGTGAACCACAATCCCAAACTGGCAGTTTGATTTTCTGTGTACTGAATTGTTACCTAAAGTAAACTTCTTTGACTTTTATGCACATCGTGTCTTTTTTTAAATATTAGTTTTTCTAAAATTATACTTTAAAAAAATCCCAATATATCGCCTTACACACAGTATCGAAATATATTGCAATATATTGAATCGTGACCCGTGTATCGTGATACGTATCGTATCGCCAGATTCTTGCACAATACACAGCCCTAGTGTTTTCTGTTGGAGATGGTAAGTCCCTTTGGGGTGGACTTTGGGCTTTTTCACTTTGTAAACCTATAACGTGTACATCTAAAAAGATATATAACACAATAAAGGAAAGGGAAAAAGCCAAAAAACATAACATGAGCACTTTAACAAATTATTTCAGTCAAAATATTAGTCAACAGTCACAGGTCCCAGCTTCTAAATTGTGAGGTTTTTCTGCTTGTCTTTGTCAAATGTGATAGTAAACTGCATAATTTTGAGTTTAGGGCTGTTGATCAGGAAAAACAAGACATTTGAAAATGCCACTTTGAGCTTTGGGAAATTGTGACATTGTGTCATTATATAGACAAAAAGATTGATGAAGAAAAGAATCTGCAGATAATTCATTCATAAAAATAATAGTAGCAGTAAAGCACAGGTCTGAATGCTTTGCAACTGCCAATGTGAAACCCATCAACCTACTTAAACAACCACATAACCACATACAATAGTTTCCCCACATTCAGCGATAATGATGACTTACATGACCATAGAATGTTTTTTTTTTTTTTAAACTGTTTACGTCATAATTGGAGCATTGTGAGCAATGAGTGTTTTTTTTTTTTTAAACTGTTTACGTCATAATTGGAGCATTGTGAGCAATGAGTATTAACTAGGGCAACTCCTTTGGTTCAATATAGGCAGTTATTTTTGATTCTATGTGTTGTAGTCAGAGGCTATGTCTGTAGCCTTTAATGATTTGCTGTCATCTGCTGGTAAAACAATGTATTTCATTTGATAGAGTTGATCACCATCAGCTTTTTGATTTAGGTTTGGCACCGTAAATAAAATGCATTACAATTACTATGTTGTTTATTACCATTATCTAATGTTTTCCAAAAACATGTGAACATAGTCTTTGATTGCAGTGTATTTCTGGCATCCCTAAATCTTTGGTATACAGTTTCTTGCTATTTTAGTGAAAATAAATTTGGAAAGCACATATATATTACAGTTTTTTACGATTGTTTACACACTAAAATAAAAATGTCCACAAAATTTGCAAAATTCTACTCCAATGAGCAAAACACCTCCACAGATTTGCACAACATTACACACAATGTCTGCTTCACCCTTTTTGCAAAACATTACACATAGTGATTTGTAAAACTCTACACACATTTTCACACCTTAGACACAGATAAGGATTGTGAGGTTACTTCCTTGTCATTACAAAGCCCCGGATTGCCAATGACCACACTAATGAATAGTTACAGTATTCTTGTTGCTTTTACAGTAGTTTTTCTTCAGTCAAAGTGTATGTACTTCATGCAGTAATTTTTATTTGTCTACAGATTTTATTTGTTTCATTGATTTCAGTGTTGGTTGATTACTGTAACTGATTATGGTAAGAAATACTGTAAGTATTGAAATAAATACTTGAAATATTCAGTCTGCAGCATCAGTGTTGTGCAGTGCTTGGTAAGTTTATAGTAGGCCTATTTGTGTACATTCTCCCTATGAAGAATGAAGAATGTTGTGGGTTTGTCACTATTTTTTTGTCATCTAAATTATCCCTTACATAACAATGTCTGGCCAAAAATCTAGCACATGCTATTTCCTAAAATTTGTTTTTTTACAAATGTGTTTTTTATTTATCACAGCAGTGTGAAACTGGCTGCAATAGTGTCAGATCATTGAGGACTGTGTTGGTTAAATGAAAACTAATAGCGTTTTCACAAATATGTGTATATGTTTTGACTGAAGTGTGTCATTTTACAAACAATCTAGGAATTATGCAAATTGAGTGTGGTGTTTGGATAATTGTGATTATATTTTGAAAAAAAGAACCCGGTTTTCAAAATTGCGTGTAAACAATTGAAAAAAACTGTAAAGCCAGACAGTATATCAGCCGCTACTAACTTACTGCATATAAAATGTGCTGTCTGATAAATAACAAAGATATGTTTGAGGTAGAAACATTGTTGCCTTTACAAAGTCTGTCCATCAGAGAGCACAGTTTTATTTTTCAAAATTCATTCATTTTTACAAAATGTTTATCTCAGTAAAAACACGTATAGCCTGTTAACATAGTTAGTTTTGATTGGTGGACTCAGGATGTGTTGTGTTGTCATGTACAGTATCTCACTAAAGTGAGTACACCCCTCACATTTTAGTAAATATTTCATTATATCTTTTAATGGGACAACACTGAAGAAATTACACTTTGCTACAATGTAAAGTATTAAGTGTACAGCTTGTATAACAGTGTAAATGTGCTGTCCCCTCAAAATAACTCAACACACAGCCATTAATGTCTAAACCGCTGGCAACAAAAGTGAGTACACCCCTGTGTTAAATTCCCAAAGAGGCAGGCAGATTTTTATTTTTAAAGGCCAGTTATTTCATGGATCCAGGATACTATGCATCCTGATAAAGTTCCCTTGGCCTTTGGAATTAAAATAGCCCCACATCATCACATACCGTTCACCATACCTAGAGATTGGCATGGGGTACTTTACATAATATCATCTCTCAATGCAAATCAAACCAGCTATTAGGCTAACTGAAATAAAACCATGCCAATTTCTAGGTATGGTGAAGGGTATGGGGTGGGGCTACTTTAATTCCAAAGGCCAAGGGAACTTTATCAGGATGCATAGTATCCTGGATCCATAACTGGCCTTTAAAAATAAAAATCTGCCTGCCTCTTTGGGAATTTAACATAGGGGTGTACTCACTTTTGTTGCCAGCGGTTTAGACATTAATGGCTGTGTGTTGAGTTATTTTGAGGGGACAGCACATTTACACTGTTATACAGGCTGTGCACTTAAAACTTTACATTGTAGCAAAGTGTAATTTCTTCAGTGTTGTCCCATTAAAAGATATAATGAAATACTTACTAAAATGTGAGGGGTGTACTCACTTTTGTGAGATACTGTATGTTTATTCTCTGGCTTATAGCAGATACAGATGGGATGAGGTGGCACTGTCAGCTGGCATATCAATACTGTGTACTGCACAGTAAAACGTCACCAAGTGACCAAGAATAAGCCTTTATTTATAGCAGACATTTTGACATGTCACAGTAGGGAAAAATGCAGGTAAATAATACAATGAATGATGGCTGAATTCCCTGTATCTGCTAAAGTTTCAGGGTCCTAGGGTTGTACATGCTGTCTCACTGTCAGTCTTCTGGACACTTGAATACAACAGAGCCATAACACCATTATGACAAGTCTGCTGTGTAAAAAGGCCTTGTTGCAGAGACAAGTACAAACAGTTACTGTATTGTTGCGATTTTTTAATTTGTAACTTCCAAAATGTAGGTTCTTATCTAATTGACGTATTAGTTAGCTGAATAGATGTAGCTAAAATAACATCACATTGTATCTCACGCTAGACAACGTTACAACACTCCTCTCGCAAAATAACGGGGGAAAAACTACTAAATGTATAAGGTGGAAGGGCTAAATGTGTTTAACTACGGAGAAAGAAATGCTACGTACGTACGTAATGTAACGTTACCTGAAATTCAGGAAACGTCATACTCCACTCAATTAAAACAGGAACATCCTCGAGGCCGTTGCTCAAATCCACACGTCTGTCAATACTCATATCCGAAGTTTTAAATGATATAAAGGCAGATCAGCTGGATGTACAACAACCATAGACAGTTAGACAACAACTCAAACCTAAAATGTGTGATTTCCGGTAGTTTAATTACAGGCCAGCTCCCTCCAGTGGCGTATTTGTATTATTACATCACTGTCTGTAATAATAAACCGTGTGTGGCTTGACCATCTGGCCATGTAGGCCATAGCCTACTCAAGACAAAGTGGGCAGCAGCAGCTTATTAAGGACATATACAGCACAGGCACAGCATGAGATAATTGTTTTATCTAAACTACTGTGAGGGTGAGCATTAGAAATGATAAATCGGTTCTCACAGTGCCGCACCTATTTATTCTGTTCTATTCAAAGTCTATCCCATTTGTTCAAAAATGCTCTTCTTACTTTACTCGATGGCAGTAGTGTATAACAGTTTTTCTCAATTGCTAAAACACTAAAACCCATTGGCTGAACAAAGTCCTCAGTTGCCTGAACTCATTTAGCTAATTGTGCAGTCTGTTGTCAATACCTTAAACCATTTCACATGGTAAAACACAATTTGCAGATCTCACTTAGACTTTTCCGCAAAAGTCTAAACACATTATCATTCTCAAAACATACGAGTGCGTATGCGTGGAGGCTTCTTCCCCCGTTGCCTCAGGAGGGACAATATTGCTTGTGATGTCGACTAAGTGCTCTGACCTGACCCAGCCCAAAGACAAGAAGAAGCACATTGATCACATGTTTACTCCTTTGATTTTTGTCCCTTTTAGTATTGTATACTGTAGTACAGTGCATTGTAGGCTGTATACTGTACAATGAACAAATTGTATGGCCCTGAACATTGTGCTTTCCATTTGTTAACAGTACTGACTGCTCAATAGATTTTGACTGGTTGCCGGTTCATATCAACAAAGAACAAGAATTACAGTATCACAGAGACAAAGGACAAGTTTGTGAGATGCAGGGTACAGTACTGTAAAAATAGGGGTACAAGGAGGAGGAAGAACAAAAACAATTGCAAAGAGCAAAGCAGAGTAGTAATTTCTGATCAATTTTGAGCTACTATGATAGAACATGTTTTCGTTCATCTAAAGACAATGATGGAAAAATGTGAAATTTGTTTTGAGATTAAAAATGTACTTCTCCCTGAGAACTATATGTTTTGAACAATGTGTTTTCTATTTGTTGGTGTATTGCTTACTGACTGCTTGATAGTGTATATCATTTTGATCACTTTGTTTATGATTTGAGAGCAGTGTTTGATTGATGCGAAAGTTTAATTTTGCGAGAGGAGTCAGAGGTTTTGTAAATAGTGCTTGAAGATGAGGTTTTGTGTTTAATGTTCTCAGAAAATGGAGCAAGGTTTCAGAAATAGTGTTTTAGCAATTGAGAAAAACTGTATTCAGACAGCTGTAGTAATATAATATGGCCTGCAGATGGCAGGACTAGATAGGCAAAGTACTAGTATTCATATGCATCATGAATCCACAACTGAACATCTGCATAGTGAGCAAGTGAAATGAAGATAATTGGATGATTGAACATTAGAAGGAATAGATTAAAACATGTGCCAAACACTCAAAATTGCATTCATAATGGTTAAAAAAGGTTATCCTCTTCAAAGGCTATACCAGAGTCTTAATGATTAGGCACTCTTTTACACTCTTCATCATCTGCTCCCTTTCTCAAGATAAAGTACATTTAATGCCAAAGAGCATATTCTTACTACTCACATGAGCAAACAAAACCATGGCCATGTGAGTATGCCTGTGGGACCCTGTGGGTTCATAGCAGCCCAGACAAACAGACCACATAGGTGGTTAAGGCCTGAGAGAAGATCTAATAATTCAAGGACTTTTATCACTGAAGTTCAGTTACACAATTCAGCTGTGTTTGTCAGCTCTGGTGTCTACTGTCAGATGATTACAGACTATTGCACAATTAATTTTTTGCCCATGACTCCAGAGTGGAGAATAAATAGTCATTTTGTTTGAATGTTGTTCTTTTTTTCAGTAGACACAGAAAGTTATGTAGAGTGTCCATGCCTAACCTTTCTATGGTGTTGCAATGTTGCCATGTGTATTTCATATGCAGTGGTTTATTCTCTGGTGGCAATCTGAGGCAGATGGGGATGTGATAAATATTGGACAAATACAAATTTTGACCTAAGGTCGCGCTAGATGGAAAGTCAGGAACACAAAATTATTATAATTTAATTTAATCATAATTCCTGAAGAGGACATGAACATTTGTGTAATTTCATGGCAATCCATCCAATGCTTGTCAAGATATTTCATTCAAACCCACAGATGTCAACCTCCTGTTGGTGCTAGAGGAAAAGTCAGGGAATCACCGAATTCTTTGGGATTCATCCCCTGGGGACCATTAAATGTATGAACAAAATAATTTCCCAATCCATCATAGATGCTGAGATTTTTCACAGGAAGTAAAAACCCTAACCCTTGACCAGTTGGTGGTGCTACAGGAAAAGTCAGGGTATGAACAACTAGGATTTATCCACTGGGGACCATGAATGTGTGTACAACATTTCATGGCAATCCATACAGTGATTGCTGAGACCAAAGTGGTGGACAGACTGACTGATGCCAATATTGCCATCCAAAGAATAAAAATGTTCAAAAAAAAGTTTCAAGGATGTGCCTGTCAAGATGGAAGTAAAAAGGTGTCAGACTGTAGTTCAAAATTGTTTAATGTTAAATATTTAGAAATACATCAACAATTGATATGATAATTCATCTAATTTCCAACTTTTTTTGTGAAAGCGAAATGGTAATATAAAAACGATTTGTTTGAAATTGGACTAGCGGCATGATACCATTCCTCCCACATATTCTTTTGTTCTTTCATGTCTTTGGGCCTTAATTAAGGCCTGAATACCAATTCTGATGACTGCATTTTTAAGTATTTGGTGAAAAGGTAATTTGCTTCATGTAATAGTATCTTAGAGCAGCAATATACTGGATTTTCCATTGTTCAATCTAAACATTTATGGTGTGATTTTTAACAGCATTTTGATGATTTCAGGTTAATTTGTGGTGTGTCCATTAATTGAATAATTTAACACATTTGTACACATCATTTGTTCTCTTGTCTTCTTTATGGTGGCCTTTTGTGGAGTATGACTTGACATTGTGGTTCTCATTCTGTGGCTGAAACAGGGTTAGGGTTAGACCCCACACACCACACCACACACACACACACACACACACACACACACACACACACGCACACACACGCACACACACACACACACACACACACACACACACACACACACACACACACACACACACACACAGGAGCAGAACTTGTATTGGCTGGACTACAATTGGTTGAGGAGTTAATGAACCAAAGGCATGAAAGAGCATGCTCTCTGGGGAGATTATCAACAACAGTCCAGCACTCCCTCTGCTACTGTGCTGATTGACTTGGCCTCAAATTGGCTGTGATGTTTCTCCCAGCTTGTGAGGAGAGCTGCGCCGTGGATACACTCTTGTCTGATCTGACAGTGGAGAACAAAAGAAATTTCAAAGGTTTCCCTCATCTGCCTTTGTCAGCCTGAGTAGGCATGATTATAATGAGTTTACCCCAGAGGCTTCAATGAAGCTTTATCTGGCTACTCCACTAAGTTCATCAAAGGCAGTGAAACAAACAGGAGGGCAGACATGCAGAGATTAGCCACAGAGAGGATTGGAAAACTAAGGGATTGTATTTTAAAATCAAGGTGAAAAACACAAGAAAGATTCAAGTACACAAACAAACAAACTAAATGTCACTGCATTCAACCTTTTGACTAAAAACAGGATTCACGGGAAGATGACTTCAGCCCGCATTCGCACCCCCTGCAGCAGTCATCCTACGAGACTCCTGGTTGGCTTCCTCTGCTGCCAGGCAACTGCAGTGATAGTGTGATTTACTCACATGACAAGATTTTGCAAAGCAATTAAGTGAGGACTCAAGGGGGTTCATCAGCCTCCTGAGGCAAGCAACATATTTAGCTATTCACTCCGAGTTTAAAGAATGAATGAAGTTTGATATAAATTTACAAAGAGACAAGTGTTTGTCAAGATCTGTATCCCCTCTGTAAACCCGTGCCAACAAGAATCTATGTGATTATGTGTACAGTGGAAAAGAGTTCTGCAAGGAACATTAAATTGACAACATCCTCAAACCTTGAATGTGGCAGACATAAATTTATACCAATGTCGAAGTGGCAGTAACTTTCTACAGGAAATGTTAATTTGACGTTATTAGAATGTGGTAGCCCATCATATTCTGTGAAATCTGTAAATTAAACCTTACAAATGTATCCAGTAATTTCACAGATTAACATAAGCATCCAAAGAAACCAACATGGAATGTGTAAAATGGTAAACTTATTTATTTTTAAGATAATATTTTGGCCTTTATTTCATAGGAAGACAGGAAAGGAGGGGGGATGACATGCAGCAAAGGGTGACTTGTCAGACTCAAACCCGGGACACTGCAGTGAGGGCTGAGCCCAGTAAAGTCATTTATAAAAAGTTATAGGTATTATTATATTATATTATATTATATTAAGTATACAGCATGATCAAATCAAATGACTAGCACAAAATGACAAACAAGATTACAAATGTTTGTTTTTTTTAGATAAATTTTTTATTAGCACCATTTATCATTCAGAAATACAGAACAAATTCCACAATATGTGCCAGGTAATATCAGACAGTGCACAGAACAGAGAAACACAAATTGAACAAGAACAAAAACCCTCTTCCACCCCCCACCCTCTGCGGTCTCGAGGAAAACAAACAAACAAACAAACAGAAATCACACCTTGCCTAGTCACTCTCCTCTATGATAGCGTTGAGTGATGTTGACCCAGTTCTTCTCCCTCCTCTGGGTCAAGAAGAGGCAGATTTAGCTCTTTTAGGAACTCCTGGCACTGTGTCGGATCTGAGTTGCAGGAGGACTCATACATCCATCCATCTTCTTCCGCTTATCCGGTAACGGGTCGCGGGGGTAGCAGCTCCAGCAGGGGACCCCAAACTTCCCTTTCCCGAGCCACATTAACCAGCTCCGACTGGGGGATCCCGAGGCGTTCCCAGGCCAGGTTGGAGATATAATCCCTCCACCTAGTCCTGGGTCTTCCCCGAGGCCTCCTCCCAGCTGGACGTGCCTGGAAAACCTCCCTAGGGAGGCGCCCAGGGGGCATCCTTACCAGATGCCCGAACCACCTCAACTGGCTCCTTTCGACGCGAAGGAGCAGCGGCTCTACTCCGAGCTCCTCACGGATGACTGAGCTTCTCACCCTATCTCTAAGGGAGACGCCAGCCACCCTCCTGAGGAAACCCATTTTGGCCGCTTGTACCCTGGATCTCGTTCTTTCGGTCATGACCCAGCCTTCATGACCATAGGTGAGGGTAGGAACGAAAACTGACCGGTAGATTGAGAGCTTTGCCTTCTGGCTCAGCTCTCTTTTCGTCACAACGGTGCGATAAATTGAGTGTAATACCGCACCCGCTGCGCCGATTCTCCGACCAATCTCCCGCTCCATTGTTCCCTCACTCGCGAACAAGACTCCAAGGTACTTGAACTCCTTCACTTGGGGTAAAGACTCATTCCCTACCTGGAGAAGGCACTCCATCGGTTTCCTGCTGAGAACCATGGCCTCAGATTTAGAGGTGCTGATCCTCATCCCAGCCGCTTCACACTCGGCTGCGAACCGATCCAGTGAGTGCTGAAGGTCACAGCCCGACGATGCCATCAGGACCACATCATCTGCAAAAAGCAGCGATGAGATCCCCAGCTCACCAAACTGCAACCCCTCTCCACCCCGACTACGCCTCGATATCCTGTCCATAAATACTACAAACAGGATTGGTGACAAAGCGCAGCCCTGGCGGAGGCCAACTCTCACCTGAAACGAGTCCGACTTACTGCCGAGAACCCGGACACAGCTCTCGCTTTGGTCGTACAGAGATTGGATGGCCCTGAGAAGGGACCCCCTCACCCCATACTCCCGCAGCACCTCCCACAGTGTCTCCCGGGGGACCCGGTCATACGCCTTCTCCAGATCCACAAAGCACATGTAGACCGGTTGGGCATACTCCCAGGCTCCCTCCAGGATCCTTGCGAGAGTAAAGATCTGGTCCGTTGTTCCACGACCAGGACGGAATCCGCATTGTTCCTCTTCAACCTGAGGTTCGACTATCGACCGAACCCTCCTTTCCAGCACCTTGGAGTAGACTTTACCGGGGAGGCTGAGAAGTGTGATACCCCTGTAATTGGCACACACCCTCTGGTCCCCCTTTTTGAAAAGGGGAACCACCACCCCGGTCTGCCACTCCTTAGGCACCGTCCCAGACTTCCACGCAATGTTGAAGAGGCGTGTCAACCAAGACAACCCCTCCACACCCAGAGCTTTAAGCATTTCTGGACGGATCTCATCAATCCCTGGGGCTTTTCCACTGTGGAGTTGTTTAACTACCTCAGCAACTTCCACCAGGGAAATTGACGACAATCCCCCATCATCCTCCAGCTCTGCCTCTACCATAGAGGGCGTATTAGTCGGATTTAGGAGTTCCTCAAAGTGCTCCTTCCACCGCCCTATTAGCTCCTCAGTTGAGGTCAGCAGCGTCCCATCCTTACTGTACACAGCTTGGATGGTTCCCCGCTTCCCCCTCCTGAGGTGGCGAACGGTTTTCCAGAAGCACCTTGGTGCCGACCGAAAGTCCTTCTCCATGTCTTCTCCGAACTTCTCCCACACCCGCTGCTTTGCCTCTTTCACAGCAGAGGCTGCAGCCCTTCGGGCCCTTCGGTACCTTGCAACTGCCTCCGGAGTCCCCTGGGATAACATATCCCAGAAAGACTGTGGAACATTGCCCTAAACTCAATGTGGGAGTGAGTGAGGTGACGTGCGGAAAAAAGGTGTAAATGCATCCTCCATACATCTGTAAGATGGTGGGACTCCACAACTGCTCTAAACATGTCTGATGTGTGTTTTTGGGCCTTTGTGTGGTTGCCCCCCCCGATCTATCCTGAAATCTAGCACTGCATTCATGTCCCCCCCCTATAATTAGTGAATATTCGTTGAGAGAGTGCAATTCATTGGTTAGACGTGGGAAAAAGCTTACGCCATATGTAGACGGTGCATATACCGAAACAAAGGCTATTTTCCTACTCCTTATTGTGGTGCTTATATATAAGATATCCTGCCTGATAGATCTTTACTACTTTGATCTACGGTGAGTGTGCATTTCCGTGACAGTAACACAATGGATCCCTTGGTTTTGGTGTCGTCACTAGATGAAGCAGCAATCTTGTAGTATTTATTTTGTAGGCGATTTACATCTCTTTTACGAAGATGTGACTCTTGTATAAGCGATACATCTATATTCTTTCTTCTTAAGTAGTCCAGGAATTTAGCTCGTTTGATCGGCCCGTTTAGCCCCCTGATGTTGACTGAAAGGATTGAAAGTTCAGCCATCTTCAAAATATACATGCATACATTCTCGTGTACCCTACTGGAATTCGCTGATAAATTTGTAGCAAAGGGTGAACTGTTAGATCTAAACAAAGTGTAGTAAAAACATTAAAAATAAAATAAATCCTCTAACCCTCTGAGACCGCAGACCCCATCCCCTATCTGTAAGATACGTGGCCACATCAAACGCAGCTCGCGCAAACTGAAAACAGAAAACGTCCACATCCTTGGCTGTAGTGAAGGTGAGCACTCTCCCTCCGTGAGTCACTCTCAGAGTAGCCGGGTAGATAAGGAAGTTTGGGATGCCTTTAGCATGTAGCTTATGTTGTGCTCCTATAAACTCTTGGCTCCGCTGGACAGTGAATGCGCTGTAATCAGACTTAAAGCGTAGCGTTGCTTTGGAATCACGAATCGGCCCTTTCTGCTGTACTTGTCTCACCCCCTGGAGGATTGCTTGGTGGTCCTGATATCGCAAACACCTGAAAATCAGAGTACGTGTCGTTGCACCTTTGCCGTACATTCTGTGTGCTCTGTCAATTTCTATGATAGCCCTGTTCTGTAAGGAGGGGATCCAGACCGGTAACTGATCTTGCAGGAACCCAACTGGGTCATTCTTTGCGTACATTGTTGCGTCGGGATCTGTCTTCCATTTCGGCTAGCTTATGCTCAAATTTCTTCTGGTCGTTAATACAGGCCCTCACAGGTTTCTCATCTGCCTGTTATCCCCCTGTGTCTTGTCCATTCGTTGCATCAGCTCCCTGTCTCTCTCTGTCCTGATGTGTTGCAGCAAGGTATTCATTTCTGCTAGCACTCCCCTCACTATGCAGTGGACCACCGATTCAAGCACACTTCGTTGCCCCTCCAAGACCTTGGCTACAATGTTCTCCACGTTTAGGTCTGCGCTAGCATCATTAGCCTTGTTAGCCACCGCCATGTTGGCAGATTTCCGTGTCTGGGTAAATGACTCCGACGACAACGAGACCTGCTTTCTTGCGCCTGCAGGCATTTCACTGAGTCACTATGGTAACAAATACAACGATTGACGTCGAAAAAGAAGGAATAGACCTGGTTTTTCAATGAAAATACGGAGGTAGGTGAGGAGCTCTAGCACTGAGCAACCATTGCGGTTGATGGTCACGTGACCTCCCCCACAAGATTACAAATGTTAAGGTCCAGCACAGCAGTGCATAATGTCCAGCAATCAATGCACAGCTTTCACAAATGAAGTCAGCCAGGCATGTCTTGAGGTTCTGTTCTTTCAATCCAATCAATACCCTTTGTCTGTTTCCACTTAGCTAGCTATGGGTCAGTGTCTATGTCTGAAATGAGGTGTAATAATCAGTGAAGACTTTCTCGGCAGGACCCGTTGTACTGTGGAAAGACAAAAGAGTCTCTCACCTCAGACAATCTGTTTGCATTTAGCTTTGTTTAAAAGACATGTTTGCTGTGTTGAATTCAAGCTGGAACCTACATTAAATCAGTGTTAAACAGCATTCTCATTTAAATCTTGCTGGTCAGTTCAGGTCCAGTGTGGCAGTAGGACAACCTGTCAGCCATTGGTTATGAACAGCACAAGATACCCCTGGATCCCTGAGGTACAATGGCACAGGTTTCACATTATCTGTAACTGTCGGCAGTGGTAACAGGAAACAGTGTACTCACTGTTCACTGCTCGTTTTAAGCCAATCATCAGTAATGATCATGCAACTAAACTGAATCCATATTTCTCCGAGCTGTCACTACGTTCTGCCTCCAGTACGCACACAGGCATGAAATGGGCTGTCTATAAGAAGTCCATTTGCGCCAGTCACAGTGGAGAATGATTACAACACACAACAATGGAAACCATTTAATGTGGTGTCATTATCATGGAAAATGGAAAAAGGTTTTGAACAATGGAAGACAACTTGTTTTTGTTCCTCGCATAAAAATGTAACCTAGATAATGTGATCCTTTGTGCAAATATTTGCTATCGGCTGGGGCAAGAAATAGTTGGTAGTCAGAAAGAAGATACTGTTATAATGAAGACAGCCACAGTCTCTAATTTGGTTAAGTAGTTTTACTGTTCTTTATACTTCTTAAATCCACATTTAAGATATTTGTCTTTGAAGTTAAACTGAATGGTTGCATGCTCCTCTTCAAGTAAACTAAACAAAAGTCTAAAGCCATGCTGGGTCTGAGGCTGTACTTAAGCACAGTGGTGCTTTGAACTAAATGCTTATATCGAAATGAAATGTTGAGTTAATGATGGTGCTAGATGTAGAGGATCTCCATTAACGTTATCACAATTCATCCTGAGGGGGACATAAATGTCTGAACCAAATGTCACTAGTAATCCATTCAATTGTTGTTAAGACATCTCACTCAAAGCCACAAATGTCAACCTCATGGTAGTGCCACAGAAAAGGTCTGGGCATCACCAAAGTCATTAGGATTCATCATCTGGGCACGATTAATGTTTGTACAGTTGTTTACGCCATTCCTTCCATTAGACGTTGATACATTTTCCTGGGTAAGTGAAAACCTTGACCAGCTGGTGGCACTGGAGAGAAACTCATTGGATCACCAAAGTCATGAGGATTCACCTAGGCAACATGTGTGTCCATACCAAATGTAAGTTCAATCAGTCCAATAGTTGTTGAGATACTTCAGACCAAAATGATGGACTAACCAACTAAGAGATCAACATTGTCATCCCTAGGCCTCATTGCTAACATGGCTAATAAAAAAAATGTTCTAAACCTGACCAATCCATTTATAACTCTGAGCTCGGAAATGCCTGATGAGTAAAATCATGGCCTTTTGTCTCAGCTCCTGAGAAAATGATACTTTATCATATCATAAAAGATACACACTGTCTACCTAATAAAATAAAGCAGTGAGAAAGTTCACTGTCTCTCATGTTCTAATGTAAATAAGGAGCTTCATAAAGGGAAGACCAATTTGGATTTTGTTAGTCAACAGATGGTCGACCTTTTCTGACCTGCCTTCTAATGTCACCATTGTGCTGAAGGGAAAGTCAGAAGCAGCATAAGGTCAGGCCAAAATATGTTGGAAATATTGCTATACAAGGCCAACATCTGCTGGCTTTCATTTGTTGTAACGCTAATGCAAAAAATGCAAACAAAGAGCACATGCATGTGTGTGGCCACTTACTGTTTGCACACACACACACACACACACACACACACACACACACACACACACACACACACACACACACACACACACACACACACACACACACACACACAAACACATGCACATATAGGTGAACATTTTGTACTATTTTGATGACCAGGCAATCAATAGAGTAATTAAGTGAGGCCACCTCTGATTGTATTGTCCCATTATTATTTCACCTTCATGACAGTCAAAGCAGAGCGTTGGCTGTAAAATTGTTTTCCCAGTGAAACAAGAATGTGTGTGCTTATTAAAATAGTCTTTTGTTTATTCTGTAGGCTTATTCTGTTTCTGAAATTAGACTATTTTTAACCATGGATTGTGACTTTCATTACTACAGAGCTTTGTACATGCCTGTTTGAATAGAATAAAGACAGCCGTGACAGAAGGAGCTATGTCTAAAAGGATGGAAATGAGCAACCAAGCCTCTATGTCAGCAGTAAGACTTACACACATTCATACTTACAGTATGCTGCAGGCAAAAAGCGAAGCTGTTTAATTGGGCCCTGGGAGAATACACCAGAACAATCCATCCAACAATTCATTATGCATTTAACAGATGATTAACATTACCAAAATGCTTTGTTTCCACACTTCTATTGTGATTTTTCCCACAGTACGCCTCCATGAGTACTGTAAGATAGCAAAGAAGCAATAATCTCATCACAATACAATCGAGATACACAACAAAAACAAGTGAAACTAAATTTCTCTCCTTGTGATTGTATTCCACACTACCCCAAACAATTAAAAATAAACAATGTCAGCTTCAAATCTGGATCAGATTCTCCAGGCTGTATGGCCCACCACTCATAAATGAGAGATTTCCTGTTTTGTTGACACTGTTGGAACTCACCTCATTGCCCCTATAATGCAGAGACTGCATTTGTTTTACCACCATTTTCATAATTGTTTTGGCTGTTCAGTGACGATTCCTGAAACAGGCTGTTTGCATTGCGATAAAAAACTAATGTAAGATGTGGAAGGCACACTCTGCACATATCTTTGTATACCGTAGATTGGTGTTTACAGGAAAGGGTTTCCATGCTTTCAAACTGTGCCAGGAAAATTCAACTCCCAGAAACATGGTGGTAACACAATGGTCGGCACCAATGCTGAAAACCCATGTAAACATAATTCATCAAGACCAAACGTCTACAGCCTCTGTACCAGCATTTTGAGGCTGTACTATGGCACAGTGGAGCTTTGGCTTAAAGCTTTAGTGCATAACGTTTTGATATTATTGAACGTCTGTTACATTCAAGCCATTGCCAAATGAGTTGCTACAAAGCTAATTATAAGCTCCACACAACTCTCTCTGTATTTCTCAATATGACTATGTTCAGAAGACTGTATTGTCCAGCGACTTTCGCGTGCAGAAACTCAAGAGAAGAAATTTACCTCTTCTGAAGAATCTGTCATGTTTTTCTAATCCTCCGTGTCCTGCTTGGCTACTAGCAACTGCGTGGGGGAGGGGTGGTGGCAGTGCGCGATCACGGAAGGCTTGTATCATGTGGGCGCACCGACAGTTTTGTTGTCATTACTTAGAATTCCTTATGGGGGCGACAGAAACTACGCACTATAGCTTTAAATGGAAAAAAAGGTTAATTATTTAGCACTAGACTTAAAGTAGGCTACAATTGAGGCTGATGCATGTCATTAGTTTTGTATAATTTTGTAAGTATTTGGTAACCAAAGTATTGGACAAATTAAAATTTTGACCTGCACTTACTGTAATAAAAAGCAAGATAAAAAAAAGTGACTGTGAATATCTGTACATCATTTTGTGCCAACCCATCTAATTGATGTTGAGATATTTTACTGGATAAGTGAAAACTTTGACCTGCTGGTGACTCTAGACAAGAAGTCAGGGGATCCCCCAAAATCTTTAGGATACATCATCTGGGGACTGTGAATGTGTAATGGCAATACATCCAATAGCTGTTGAGATATTTTAATCAGGATCAAAGTGGTGGACTGACAATGTCATAGAGCCACCGTGTAAAGCAGTAATGCTCTAATTCTAGGTTTGAAAAATGAGAAACAGAAGGTCTTTGATAATCATACACATTTTTTCCAAAGCTGACGTTTTTCCACATACAAATTAAAATAAAAGTACCATAAAAATTGCTGGAGTTCAGGCAAAACCAAGCGTTCAACTATACCACCTGCACAGCATCATTCATGAAATGCTTGCTGGGTAATAGCTTTCCGAGTAGTTAGATTTACCTTTGTAAGTGTGAGATTTTTTGCCTAGAAATCTAGACGCACCCTAGCGGCAGCAAATACAATTTGCAGCCAGGGTCAGTCTAACAACTCTCCGTTGGCTTGCGAGCTGGAAAATCCAAATTCTGGTCAGGCCAATCACATCGTGTATAGAGTCGGTGGGCGGGCTTAACATAATGACGGCAGTGTTGCGACGGTTCCATGTGAATTCCCTGCTACTTGAAAACAAAGAAGAATGGCTGCTGCTGCTGGCGAACAGCGGTCTTTCGAATCGGCTTTGGCCGCGACTCTGGAAGACTTGGAGTTAAGCACTGAAGTCATTCTTAAAAAAAGGAAGATGTGTTCGGAGTTTTGCCGACCGGATACGGCAAAAGTTTAATCTATCAACTAGCGTTGCTCTGGTTGGCTATGAGTGCAGAGGGAATTTGAAAGACAACTGTTTATCCCGCCCCTCAGATTGAGCCCTGCCAATGGTGAGTTCCCAGACCCAACATCTGGATGTGGGTCTGGCTTGTCAGGCTATGAGATTTTGGGAATAATAAGAGAATAACCTCACAGGTGCTGTCTCTGCAGGGCAGCCAGTTTGCTCTCAGTAAGAGGTGTGAAGTCACACCCACACTCTCTCCACAACAAAATAACCGAGGCAGGGCCAGTGTGATCGCGAGCCTACACCCAACAAGAAGCCATGATGACTTTGGTTATGCATGTCTCCTCATTCAGTCTTGGATAATCAATTTATGTGAGATGACCTTCTGTTGAACCCTGTTGATGATCATCACTTATCATCACATTGTCCAAATACAGGTAGCAAGGAGCCAGGGCACTCTGAGCCATCACAAGCTGAGTGCTGTGTGGATTACCAAAGGCAGTGAAATGCCGTCGGCTTTTCTCACTTCAGTTTCATGTACTTAGCTGCCTATGACTGCACTCAGCTTTGGGGGAGGCTCTTGTATTTTATTTAAAATAGAATTACAATTTCAATCTCACAGGGTAAACTGGAACTATTCGTGCAAGGGTGCACTGTGCTGAAGAAATACATATACAACAATGTTTTCTTCACAGTAACTGTGAACCTCCGCAGGAGCAATTGGTTAAGATATTTAACCTTAAACAAAACAGATACATTGCGAGAACAGAACAGCATAATTTCAGTTGTAAAAAGAGCTAATCTGTCCACGCCATATACTTGAAATCTCCTCAATGCCAAGAGAAGAAAGAGTGGTGTCACATCATCACTTCACCTTCTGCCCTGTCCCATCGGAGGGTGATCTTGCCTGAGAGAAAAAGCAACTGTCAATTAGGAAGAGGAAACTGTCCCAAGCTTTACTGTCAAAAGTGACCTTGTGTGGGGTGAACCTGGTGATGCATGTCATTGGTGGAATCAGAATTTGGATGTTTAAAAGCTAATACACATTTCATATTCCCTCTCCAGTGAGTAGGAGGAGTCATGTCAAGGGGCTACTTATGTTTCACCTACAGTAGCTGGTAGGAATTTAGATATCAGGATTTAGTTGTACAAGCTTATTCCAGCCTGTGCAGCTGCTGCTCATGAGAAGCTAGATCTTCAACAGGGGGTCCAGGAACCCTAGGGGGCCCTCAGAGTCAATGCAGGGGGGCCTCCAAATTATTGTTAATTAAAAAAAAAAATAAAAAAAAATAAAAGTCTAAACATGAATCCAACATATTATTAGCAAATATAAATCCCCACTGCTTTCTGGCATATAGGTAAGGTAGTCACTGAGGTAGCCATCCACAGTTCATCCTAAAGATGTACTGTTTGTAACATTAAAACATGATTTATAAAATCATGCCAACAATTGTTAGGCTAATTGAATTGCTTAGTATTCTATGCAAAACAGGTATGTATAAAGGCCTTAGGCCACCCTACAAGTTATTGTAGGCCCAGATTAATATGCAACTTCATTTTATACAATATGTAGTAGGGGGTACCTGCTCCATCTCTCTGTCAGTTCAGGGGTCCTTGGTTTAAAACACGTTGAAGATCTCTGAGTGATATCAAAGTTGACAGGCTTATGAACAACTTCATTATTATTATTTTTTTTAATAAAAACATTTATTTAAAAAAAAAATCTATGTCTGTGAATCTAATATCCAAACAGCGGATTGTCTGCAGTGTAATGTACCGCATAGTTTTGGGGCAAGTGAATAAAAAATTGCGTTCGCTATTGACTAACCATCAATTAATCAATTGACTATTAAAACATGGCGGGTTTGTGCAGGATGTCCCATGTCGCGCTACGATTCTCTCTGACTAATCAGTGGTCTGCAGTGTTTTAAGTCCACCTTCTAGTATGGGCTCACCTCGACCCAGGTAGTAGGTCCTATCTGTGAAGGTAAATATGATGCAAAATGCGAGAGCCTGTAGACTTGATGTGAGCACTGGTAGAATACAATGTGAGAACTTGTAGAACAAAAATCTAAACTCGTATGTTAAGATTTTCACTTGTATAAAATATTCACACACGTGAGCTGAATTTGAAGTCGCTGAAATATATTCACAAATGTGTAGATAGATATTTACATAAATACAATGACAGCTGCAAACTTGTAATGCAACATTTAATCATATTAATTTTTTTTTTTTTACATGGGTCCATTTTCCAGTACAACCACAGCTCAGTGAATACAACCTCTCAAATCAGTCTAATGATCTTTCTAATTCCATCAAGCTTTCATGCTACACTAAATGAGCTGGACAAAGTTGTCGCTCAGAGCTCCACAGCATATGTCCACAGCTACAAATTTGTTTTGCACCACAAGAAATGTTGCAAAAGTCAGGAAAATTGTATTTATGTAAATATCAATCTACACATTTGTGACATATGTTTTTTGTGACTTCAAATTCAGAACACAGGTGTGTGACTATTTTCTACAAGCTTTCATGTGTTTTTTTTATTATTTCTGTGACTTTAAATTCAGCTTACATGTGTGTGAATATTTGTACAAGTGAAAATTTTATAATACAAGTTCAGATTTTTGTTCTACAAGTTCGCACATCGTATTCTACAAGTGCTCACATAAAGCCTACTAGCTCTCACATTTTACATCATATCTATCCACAAACAGCCAAGTTGAGTTGTTGAATAGAGTGTTCTGGGCTACTGTAGAAATGCCATGGAAGAGAACCTGCTTCATAATGTAGATATAAACGGCTCATTCCAAGGCAGTGAAAACACAAAAAGTGTTATTTCTAGGTGTTTATCCTCACATGAAAACATAGGTATTTATAAGTATTATATTCAATTTTTGCCTATCGATCACCCTAAATCCTACAAACAAGACCTTTATGACGGATGAAAAAGAGGCATGAAGCCCAGCTGAGGAGCACTCTGTGCCATTCTACTTCACCTTCAGCTTTTCTCGCTCCACACCTTTGAAAGCGGACATGATGTTTTAGTGGTTTCCCACCTGCGGGGGTGTCGACCTTGTCAGTGGTATTTCAGGCTCTGGGGACTTCTCTCACTTGGCTGCCAGCACCCGCAGGTTGATGGAAGGAGGGGTTGTCATGGAAACAGGCCACTGGGATGGGACACAGTGCAGGCTCTAGGACTCACTTTGAAAAGCTTTCATTGATAGCTGTCCCAATGAGCTGATTTCTGGTCTTTTACTAGGCTACCCACTGAGACGGTATAAAGGCTCGTCCGTTCTGTGCAGATAAAAGGACGACAGTGGATGTTTCAGAGTAGCAGTTTGTATGTGCAGGTTTAACAAATGCCAGATTACTGTTCACCCTCCTCTGCCCACCATTCTCAGCACAGGACACAGGTCTCCCTAAAGGGTCCATGACATTCACTGACATTTTTCATGCAGCATCTCCTGACATCTCTATACACAAAGAAAACCAATAGTATGAGACAGTGTTTAAACCATTTCTTCATCAGCATTTCTTGATGCACACAAAGCCAAGTCCGTTACTGACAATAGTGTGACATTAAGAGTCAAGGGACTTTATCTGGGGTATATAATGTGTATTAGTAACACTTTATTTGAACACCCTAATTAGCATTTATAAGCAATGTATAAGCATTTATAGAGAATTAATACATTTTAAAAACACTTTAATGTAGCGCAGATATTAAGAATATTTAAATGTTTATAATTTGTCAATACAGTTTTGGGTTTGGGTCATAGATTTGGTGTTTATTAATGTGTAGGCTTATGTGACAAAAAAAACTTCACTCAAGGTCCCCCTTCTCGATTTCTTCCAGAGCAATTATCTTCCTCTCATGGTCTTTATCAGCATTTGGAGTTTGTTTAGTTATCATGAGCGTGAAGAAGTGTTTAAATAAATACATACTATTAACAGAAATAAAGATATGATACAAAGGGTGCCATATTATATGTGTGAAATTATATTGCTAGTGAACTGTTTATACAGTAGTTATGGATGCTTCACAGGAAAGAGCATGGATGAGAATGAGCATGTTGTCAGGGGAGACTAACCGGAGATTGTTTGATTGCACCACAAAGCCCAGACCTGTCAGTCAACATCTGGGCTCCCACTGGAGATCCACTTTCCTAGGCAGTGAGCCACAGAGATTTGGATTTGCATTGTAGTGGACTCTACATATTACTTTCGTACAGATATTGCAGGGAAAACAGATGGTTGTTTCATGTCATTTTACTAAACGAGATGACGATAATACTCACCATCTCCTTCGATCTTGTCTCAGCTGAATTATACTCCCCATGTTACTCTCTAAAGCTTTGGAGATACAGAGGTAGTCTGGTATAAAAAAGAAACATCGTCTTGGTTTTGAATAACAAATTTTGTTGTTTTTGAAGTTACTGTATCTACTCCAAGGCATATTGTGCAGTAATTATATTGTACCGGGACTAGAATCTCATTATTATTCTCTAATAATTGCTTTGCAGTGTGGGTTTGAGGCAAACACACTGCAATCTGCACCTTCCATTCTCTCTCTCTCTCAACACTGATGTTGTAACCAAACACCTAGAGCTACGCTCATCACACTGAAATTAAAAATATGAATATGAGTATGATGATTTTTTTCCCTGCAACAACAATTTAAGCTTTTCAAACTTTACTTTCAACCTGTAAATGTCTGTTTCTCCAAAGCATATTTATTTAAAGGTCCTATGATATGCTGCTTTTTGAATGCTTTTGTATAGACCTTAGTGGTCCCCTCATACTGTATCTGAAGTCTCTTTTGTATAGGCCTTAGTGGTCCCCTCATACTGTATCTGAAGTCTCTTTTATATAGACCTTAGTGGTCCCCTAATACTGTATCTGAAGTCTCTTTTATATAGGCCTTAGTGGTCCCCTAATACTGTATCTGAAGTCTCTTTTATATAGGCCTTAGTGGTCCCCTAATACTGTATCTGAAGTCTCTTTTGTATAGGCCTTAGTGGTCCCCTCATACTGTATCTGAAGTCTCTTTTATATAGACCTTAGTGGTCCCCTAATACTGTATCTGAAGTCTCTTTTATATAGGCCTTAGTGGTCCCCTAATACTGTATCTGAAGTCTCTTTTATATAGGCCTTAGTGGTCCCCTAATACTGTATCTGAAGTCTCTTTCCCGAAATTCAGCCTTGGTGCAGAATTCCAGCCACTAGAGCCAGTCCCACAATGAGCTTTCCTTAGGATGTGCCATTTCTGTGTCTGTAGCTTTAAATGCTATTGAGGAGGAGAGAGGGGGGGGCAAGGTGGAGGGTGGGGGTGTGGCCTTGACCAACTACCATGCTTCGCTCGTTTGCAACCCATGATGTCTCTCTCATGGGTGGGCCAAGTTCTCATGAGCGGGTAAAGCAGAGAAAGGGGAGGTAACTTTTCCCCTTATGATTTCATAAAGGGAAGATTCCATTCCATCTGAGCTTTCATTTTCTCAAAGGCAGAGCAGGATACCCAGGGCTCGGTTTACATCTGTCGCCATTTCTAGCCACTGGGGGACCATAGGCAGGCTAGCTAATCATATTAATGCTAAAAAACCTCATGAAGTGAAATTTTCATGCCATGGTACCTTTAATATATGTACTGTTTTCTAAAAATGACACTTAGTGTTAAAATCATGGTTTAAAAAATATGAGGAAAGAAGATTTTATTTAACTTGCTCCTCAATAAACAACATGTTTGTGTGTGTAAACCACAACAAAACCAGTGATTGTAGACATATTCTAGCAAAATAAGAAAAGAAATATTTAAGAAATTTAAAAAGCCTTACATCTATTTACCTAGTTCATAACATTCATATTTCTATTGCTGGTTTACAGTAACTGCTCTGCAAACTGAAAGTCTAAATCAAACATACTTATTATGTTATTATAATTAGTTAATGTACAAAAAGTAATTTAAGTCATAGCTGATACAACATTACAGAGGAATTGCTAACAATATTTAATAGACAGTATATCAAGTCTAAACATACTTTGTCAGCTTATATTTGTGTTGATAGACAAATTAGTATATATATTTCAGTGCACAACAGTCAACAGTGAAACTGTTTTACAAGAGAAAGAAAGATGGCAGTCTCTAACAGTTCTGCCATAGTAACATGTCAAAAACAGGTTTGATTTTAACTTTTCCTTTGCTTGTGTACTGAATCTGTGACAATGCTCATGCTGTGTTCATTAAAACAAGTACTAAAAATAAAGCACAGTGACTACTAAGTCCAGGAAGCTAAACAAAGCTGCCATATTGTGTGTCAAAATGGGCGAAAAGGTAAAAAGGCAATATGCTAAACTAAAGATCTGAAAATCTTGGTTCGTCATTTGCTTTAAAGAGCAAGTTTGAGAGAACTAATAAAACAAACAGAAAACATGAAAGCAAAAATGACTTAGTTCCCTTACACAAAGAAGCAAGTATGTATATTTGTGCTCCTGAAAGAAACATGTCTCTATATCTCCCACTGGAGAGTTCTCACCACATGTAATAGCTGCGTGTGGTGTCCACCTGACTGGGTTTGGTCTCGGATGAGCCCTCTTTCTCCTTTTCACTGTCTGCTTCCCACAAGTTGATAAGAGGAGGGTACAACTCGTTTAGCGGTATTGACGAGGTTTTCTGCATGTACTTTTTCAGAGAATGGTGATAGTTTTTCCTCTTCCATCTCTTGGCAATATACACTCCTAAAGAGGCCAGACTGATGATTGCAAACATTGTTCCCATGACTGCTGCAAGAGCAGTGTTAGTCCCTTGGTCAGATATTTCCACAGCGAAGGTTGCCTGCTTTGTCGTCACATTCACGCATGACTTCTGTGTTTGTTGGTGGATGTTGGAGACACTGAGGCACACCTCGTACTCAGTTGCTGGTTGTAAATGCGTAAGGTTGTACTCATGGACATCAACAGGTACCCTGGCAGTGTAAGTAATATGTGGGTTGTCTATTTTCATGGTGGCAGATGACCACTTGAGGTTAGAGGTCATTACATTGGAGTTTATTTTCCAGGAGACCAGGATAGAGTGAGATTCTGTTTGTTTGACGTAGATCTTCATTAGCTGAGTGCTGTCTAACAGAGTGCCATTCACCCGTATAGCTGTCACTCTTGTGTCAGCTCCCTCTGAATTTTGAGCCACACAGGTGTATCTGCCAGAGTCTTCTACTTGGATATGAGAAATTCTCAATGTCCCTTCACTGCTAAGGCTGTACTTGTCAGATAGGGTGTCCATCATTACCTTGTTCCCCATTGGTGTCACCCAGTAGATTTCAGGCTCAGGCTGGGACATGGCTCTGCAGTCCAAGTCCAAGGTCATGCCAATGTCAAGGTTGAGGTGGCTTGGGAAAGTATCATGGGAAATCAGGGGCAGGCACTGGTTTGCTAAATTATTCTGCAGCACCTCCCGCACATGCAAACCCCTTACTTCTGCTGGCATGGCACAAAACATGGATGGAGGTTCCATGAAACGGACACTGGTTTTGTTGGAGCTCATCCACTGTATGACACAGTCACAACGCAGAGGATTGCTGTGGATGCTAATCTCACGCAAGTTGGGCAGAGAGTCCACCGTGGACTGATACAGGGCATTCAGGGCGTTGTTGTTCAGCATTAGACTCTCCAAGGCTGGGACATCACGAAAGGCCTGACGGTTGATGTAAGAGAACTTGGGGTTGTTTGTAGCCTCCAGCTTTGTGAGCTCAGGCAGATTGTCCAGAGCGTACTGGTCAATAGAAACCAGCTCTCCCATGTTGTTTATACCCAGCTCCTTCAGTCTCAGCATGTTCTTGAAATCTCCTGTCTGAATCTTGTGCACCGGGTTTTTGTTCAAATCCAAGAACTTTAGGTTAGGCAGTTTCTGAAAGGCTCTCTGAGGAACTCGGACCAGCTTATTGTCATAGAAAGAGAGGCTCTCAAGATTGTCAAGTCCCACAAAGGCATTTCCAGGGATGTCTGTCAAATCCATCCCAGCCAAAACCAGGCTTCTAAGGTTGCCCAGTGGCTTGAAATTAAAGTCCATTATTCCAACAATGGGGTTCTCCCCAATCATGAGGATCTCTAGGTTGGGCGTAGATTCAAACCACTGGCTGGTGATGGTCTTGAGCTTGTTGGAGTTTAGGTGAAGCCTGAGCAGGTCGTGGAGACCAAAGAAGGCATTGGCAGAGATAGTGTTGAGCTGATTGTGGTTGATGTAGAGCTCCTGCAGGTTGCTGAGGTCCTGCAGACAGTAATCTGGCATTTCCATGATCTGATTCTCCTCCAGATGAAGTGTGGTGAGCTGGGACATATTGGTAAGGCCAACATCTCGAATGCTACTGAAGTTGTTCTGGGACAAGTCTAGCTCAGTCAGGTTGAAAAGCTGCTCCAGCTCGTCATCGGTCTTGGCAATGTAGTTGCTCTGTAGGAGGAGAACCTGAGTGTCACTGGAGAGGTTTCCTGGGATGCGTGTTAAGCGAAGGTCATTGCAGTCCACAGTGATGGCTTCTCTGTAGGTGGACTGAGGGGTAAACCATGGCCGGATCTCGCATACACACAGCTGAGGGCACTCATTGCTCTGGACGAAGGATAGTCCTATCGATACCAGCATCAGGCCAGCATATACCTGGCCTAGAGGTAAGCCGTCTAACCTCCGTCTAGCCATGCTGGTGTAGGACAGGAGGAGGGGCAGATGATTTGGGGAGAGAGTGTGTTACAGTCATCAACCAGACTTTCCGCTGATTACTGTAGGTCTTCCAGTCCAGTGAAATGGTCAGGAGTTGAAGCAGAGGGTAGAATTTTACATCAAGATCTTGGAGCCCCAGAGTAATCTGGAAAAGAAAAACAAAACATATATGTCATTATACAGACAACAGTTTCAACCCCATGTTTAAAAGGGTATATAATGCATAATTACCAACTATTGGATGGATTGACACCACATTTTGTACAGACATTCATGAGAGGATAAATCCTCATGACTTTGGAGATCCCACTACTTTTTCTCTTGTGAGCTTGAGGTTGACATTTGTGGTTTTGAGTGAAATATCTCAGGCACAGAGCAACTAGCATGACTGCAGACTAGTCTTTTTGTAACAATTACTGGATTATCACATAACCTTCCATGTTCTTGAAAATGAAGCAATTACTTAAGACAACAGACTGAGTTAGAACAACTGCTCCCCCACTATCCTTGTGAAACAGAGTTATGTGCAACATCAACAGTTTTGAGAAAATGCAAGTTCAGCTCATTACAATGCCTGCACAAAACACTGCTCTGAAGTACTTGGAAACAGATCAATTTCCATTGAGGGCTTTCATCTATCCAACAGGCCCATAAGGACTCGATCATTAGTTTCTCCGAACATCATTAAACACTATGAGATATTAGTATGTGCCATGCCTCAAAGAAAGCAAAAAAAGATTTGCTTCTTAATTTTTAATGCAACGTCTTCAGCATTCTGAATTTAGGGCAAACATGAAGAAAAAAAAGTTTTCAGCAGACCTAAGATTTTTTTCTGGAAGACAGAAGGAAGATTGTAAACTTTGAGGAGTATTCTTTAACTCTAAGACTACAGGAGAGGGTTGTGTGTGAGACTCTGATCTAGCTTCATCGCTTGGTCCAGCGAATGTGAGCTCCAGTGAGGTACAATGGGCATCTGCTTACCCATATGGCAGTAACACTTACTCCAATGAATTGGAAGATAAAGCATTAATTCTGGCAATCAAAAGACAGCCTCTACTCGATACCAGTGCTACATTTTAAAGCTCTTACTGTCTAAATACATGGGCATTACAGCATATAATATTTTATGTATGGATGGCAATGTAGGTCAGTCAGTCAGTCCACCACTTTGGTCCAGACTGAAATATCTCAACAACTACTGAATGGATTGCCATGACATATTGTCAAGACATCCATGGCTGTTTCCTGTCATTTAACTTACAACTGTTTTGATATATTTGGGATAAGTTTTGGTATACTATTGTTGTCTATGCACTCCCACGCTTTGGGATTGATGTGTTTTTGAGAGGGTTTTAATTGTGTACTTGAATTGTTAATTGTTTTGAGATGTTTATCACCCTGGGTGGGTTGGATAGCTAACCACATCTGCCATCATAGTGGCTATGGTATGCATATGCATGTAGTGATCATTTTTAAACACTTTGATCTGATGAAATTCTGACTTGGATTTAAACATACATTTGTGGTTTGGAGTTTGCAGCTTTTACTCTCTACGACGATGAAGCCTCCTGACTTGCCCTCTAATGCTACATTTTGTGGTTTTGAGTAAAATTCCTGAACATCCACTTAATGGATGTCATTCAATTAGCTACAGATAGTCATATTCAGATATTCAACACTCAATTGTAAAAGCTTTGGCAATTATTTAACTTTTTAGTGTTTAGTGCTAATTCGCTAATGTTGGCATGCTAACATGATAAACTAGGATGGTGAACATGGTAACCATACCTGCTGAACATGTTAGCATTGTTGGTGAGATTAGCATTTAGCTTAAAGCACCACTGTGACAAACACCTTGATATTTGGGGCCTCACTCTTAGTCTGGTTAATGAGTTGGATTAAACCATGCCTTTTTATATACCTTTTATCTCATTTACATGAAATATGTGTCTCACTCACTCAATAATTCTGTTCACATGCAAATACTGTAGATTTTCTATGCACTGGTTTTATCCCTCACCATTGTTTATTAACAGGATTAGGTAGCCAGCACGTCTTTAACAAGCCTGTGTGCTATCCTATAGCAACAGAGATCCCAATACTTAGTTAGATCTGTTTACCAAAGGTGGCACCCCATCCAGTGCAGAGCCATTCGGCAGCACCACAGTACCACGGCCTTCTCCACCACACAGCTTTATGGTCAACACCAGCTTAAGAAGACAGCACTTAAGAGGCTTTCAAACAAGAGAGCTGACTAATTCATCTGAATGCAAACTGCCTGGCAACAGCACCAGGGAAACAAGAACACGTCTCTTCCCTTTGGGACAGGGCGGAGCATGGGTGAAACAGGGATAGTACAGTATAATGTCTTTAAGATAAAGCAATGTATATTGTGACGATTGCTGCGCCAGTCAGGATTAGTGGATGGAGATACTGAAGAGGGGATTGAGGCAGTGTAATAGATTCAAACCCAGAGGAGAGAAACAGGTCACTAAGCACTTAAATTAAAAGCAATGTATCAGTGGACACATACAGCAAAGAGAAGTGAGTGTTCCACTGTATAACAATAGTGTTAATTCATTGGTGATCTCATTAAGAAAATAATTATTGATTGTAATTTTGTCAATTATTAAATATTCTGTCCCTTAAAAAAGAAATTTCAGAAAAATGGGGACATTTTTCAAAACACCATACAGAAAACATACAGTTTTTCATTGATAATAATTTACCATTTTTTTAGCTGACTAAAATCAAACAAAAAGGCAGATTCGGAAAGTAAATACTTGACATATTTACATCAATATACTGTAAAATGTTTTAATTGCAAAGGATTACAACTGTGAATAAATGTAATTGTGCACCTTTGACCCACTGTTAAATTGTTAGCATCAGATTACAATCTTGCATCTCTATGACATAAAATTAGTGTTGGAGAGGCAAAAGCAAAAAGCAAGATATCAAGAACTGGACCCAGGTATATAAATGCATAATTTTCTGCTCTCACATTCTTCCTCATCCACAGTATTCTCCACAAATGGGGTTAATCTTAGATTCTCCCCATTTGATAAATGCTTTGTCTGTGTTCCCCTTTATGCAATGTAAGATTAAAAAGTTTCTGAACACAAAGAAATGAAAAACAAATATGACACTATGTCACTTGTCAAAGTGAAAAGTAGGTTAACTGAAAAAAAATGCTGTTGTGATGTAACTATGAGCACTTTAAAGACTGAAAAAAAAAATCGGTGTCAACATCCTGTTGGTTTTCAACAACAACTAAAAGCTGTCTAGGACATCCTGATGCAGGCTTCACAGGTCCATTGTGATCAGAGTCCCAAAGCCACAGGAAAGCTTAAAACACACAGCAGGTGGAAGAACACTCAACACAACACCAAAGGCAGGAAGGCAGGAAACGGAAAAACCCAGAGGTTGTAACCACGGCCACCTTTGAACCTGTGAATGGGATACTTGAAATAAATACCAACAGCTTCAGACATAAACTGCTTTGTTACGTGGGGTGTTACTGTAGTACAGCTTTTATTGATCAAAGACACAGAACTCACAAGTGGGACAGGTGTTTTAACACTAACCCCACAGAAATGACTGATTATGTAAATTTATCATCCTTTAGACAAGGTGACCCGGTTATTTTCAATTAGTATACTTTTCAGCCACCTCGTCTTTGAGTTGATCCCATTTTTTAAATTTTTTTTATTATTATTTATTTTATTCCCTCACCCGTACCTACATCCTCTATCTACCCTAATCTACCGGTAATATTGATACATATTTACATGAGAATGTCCTACTTATCAAATGTTTCAAATGTATCAAATGTGTTAAGCGCGCTAGGTTCTGCTGGTGATCGTCATCAGTGGGTTAGTGCATTGATGCAGGTTACCATTACAAAGTTAATGGAGCAGAAGCAGCACTGATTACCAAAGTTGGTCTTATGTTAAACACTAAACAGTAGGTCTTAATGACAGACAAACGTATTACTGCTGATCTTGGCAGTACTCCTTTAATGTTGAATTACCTGTGGTTGAATAAAGTGCATTAAGTTCATCTCATGGTAAAGCAGTACTTTCCATGGTGTCAAAGGAAATGAAGTGAATGAGAATTTTAATTTATAAAGGGTGGGTTTCTAACAGAAATGAAGGCTGTCGGAAATGTTGAGATCTATAAAAGATCTGATGGAAAACAATATTTGTGAAATATAAAGTTTACATGGGGGGGGTTAAAAAATACAACAGGATGTCACACAAATAGGCCATTTGGTGGCTCGATGGTGTTTTAAGCCCCCACCGTCGACTTCAAGGCAGCGCTGCAACTGTCGACTTCAAAGCACCTAACCCTAATCGTAACCCTTGCCTAACCCTAGTGCCTTCCATGCAGCGCTGCCTGGAAGACGATGTTGGGGGCTTAAAACATCCATTTGATGCCACTCACGGATTTCTGGACCGACTGATCTAGTGTGAATGAACCCTAATTTAATGGGTTACCTCCAAACTGGGAACCTTTTCATGGTATTTTTGTGGTTCCTAGCTGGTACCCCCTCCATATATAAATATATGACCTGGCGACGGCTGACTGATGCCCTATGACCTAGGTATCAGACAGATTCCCCTAATTTACATTACAAACATTAGGTTAAGGCCTGCTTAAGGAACCTAAGTATGACTGGAGATAACCAGCTTGGTTATACCTCTTATTTCAGACCACCGTGTCCTACTACTTTTTTGTGGCCTGTCTCATCTCTTTGCCCCTCGCTATTTTCTCTCTCTTTCTTCATTTTGCAATCCGCGCCGCCTTCATCACGTCACCTGTACACAGCCCGTGAGCGTGTTGTGTGACAGTAGTAATCATCTATGCAAAACACAGTGGGCTGTGTAACAAAGCTGATCGTCGACGCAAAGAATTTGTTGATGATTTTTAGTTAACAAACTACTCAAGTTACTCAAGGAATCGTTTCAGCCCTAGCAATGGCCGATAACAGTGTCCCAGGTCCAAACTGCTGAAGTTACAAGCAAAGTTCACTGGAAACAGAGTTCAGAGGCTGTCAAAGTTGAGACAGAGTTCTTAGGTAAGATCCTTTCTTTGTTGTTTGATTCATTATCCATTTTCTGTATCTGTTCAGAGAGGCATGCAGGGGTTAGCCCTGGCCATTTTTCACATTGCTGGATCTTTCAACAGTAAAGTATCAATGGTTAAATTTAATATGATCATATACAGAAGATCATTAACTGCATGCCATGAAAGTAGATCCCTGTCATGTCAGTAGAGAAACTGTCACAGTGATCTAACTTGTTAATTGGCATCCTGATGTAAGTTCAAAGATGTCACTTCTGAAAGACCTAAAAATATCCAAACAGCTCTGTAAAAAACAGTAAAAAAAACATTTTCTCATTACTTGCCAGCACTACTGTAGTTGAGCCCCATTTTACCTATAAAGTTGTAATGAACTAACGTGCCAATGTATGTATGATAATGACAGTCACTAAACTCATCCTGGTTAGCCAAGTTCTCAGAATCTCAATTTTTAAACAGAATGAGAGGCATTGAACATTTTTGAATAGTTTTCTTCTGAACTGTAGAAAAGATGTCCGTGAAGTGTACTGATGAGAGGAAATTAATAATTTTCATCTATGTATCAAACTTTAAAGAATCCAGGTTGATGACGATGAGTGAGCCCTTTCTTAGATAAAGTCTCCCTCTGACCCACTCTGACTGATTAAGCCCAAGGCTCAGTTAGGACTCTGAGGACACTCAAGCTCATCTAGAAATCAAGAAAATCCTTCCTTGAATATGATGAGAATTGAGAGTGACATGAGAAAATGAAAATGTGATTTCAACTGGATAACAAGAGTCTTGCATTAGGGCTCTCTTGGGAAAAACACACATATATCCCCACTGGCCCAGGTTTGCTTTTGAGCTTTAGTTCACTAAAATCATCCGCACACACATAAAAAAAGGGAAAACAAATTAGAGGTGGTGCAAGTGAGATGAACAAACCCCAGGGAGCCTATAAACACATCTTGTTAGTAACTGAATAAAAAAGAAGTGACAAAAACACTCCTGAATTAGATGACAGAACCTGAGTGACAAGGAGACTCAACAAGGGGGAGTATTATATAGAACAGACTGGTGCTGTCACAAGAAGACATATGAAGAGAAAAAACACCTAATATATGAAGTGAAAACTCAAATGTCTCTTTTTTTGTTACCCGTCTCATCTTCAACACCAGAATAAATAGAGATAAACACATTTTTCAGCCTATTGGGAAACACGTGTCCAAGCAGCAGACACATCAACAGTTACACCTCCCTTGGAGACTATATAGTCATGTAAACCACATCTTCTTCCTAGGATGATGAGGGATTCAGGACTTCAATGTGCCCAAAATGGGTTGTCGTGATCCTTTCGCTCGTGCTCACACCTGCCTCTAACCCTCTAAGAATTTAATATAATACCTAGGACTGCGCAATAAATCGTTTATTTTATCGTCATTGCAATATACACATTGCAAAAGGCTGCAACATATTGCAATAGACACTCAGGAGATTTTGTTGTGTTAGTATAAAGGAAATATCAGCAGAAAACTGCACATTAAAATGCAATTTTAATTAATAATTATATATAAATAATTCTTTTTTATGGTGCTTTTTATGTTCAATTCAATGTTCAATTTGTTCAATAGAAGAATGTTGGAAATGATTTCCTTTTATTTGTTTTAAATTCAACAAGCAATTTGTTGTATGTTAGCAGAATATTGAAAGCAGCACAAATGCAGAACTGAGTACACAGTTTATTTATCGCATGTAACATTGTTATCGCGATATTCAACAACTTTATCGCATATGGCATATTTTCCTCATATCGTGCAGCCCTAATAAGCCCCTCCGTTTCCTACCAGGAGTCTCAAATAAGCAGGACATTTTTTTAAAACAATGCTTGTAGCAGGCGGTTTCCTGTAGAACTGTGTTCGCCTATCCAGAGCACAAAAGAGAGGAAACAATGGCGCATTTGTGTGTACATTATAACTGTGTGGATTGCTTCCCCTGACATGCACAAAAAAATGTGTTAAGCAACACACATTATGACAAATATTATGACCATTTAAAGAGGTGAGAGTAAGTGTGAGTGTGCCTGCGTACATGCTGGCTGGTTTCACATTAGACGATTCATGTTAGGTCTCCCCTGGTTGGAGACAACTTCGTCATCATCAACACTCGTGGTATTGATTTTACAGCTGCTTGATTGCTGCACCTTTCAAACTGGTTCACCTTCAACCAGGAAGCGTAAGTGTCAAGGGACACTTGTGTGGAAATCCTCAGCCTCTCTCTGAATTATACAACAATGTCTTGGTGGAACAGCTGCTAGTAAGGTATTACGGTAAGAAGAGCAAACTGCAGTGTAAATGTATTTGAACAGGAGTGGAACCTGCTATCACTCCAAAAATCTTAAAAACAGGTCTTTAAAATCACAAAGTAACAACAACATTTAATTTATTTGTCATAAAGTTCATCATTAGGCTATTAAGTTTGAATAGAGAGAGCCATAAAATGAGTTTCTCTACCAGAAAAAAGGTTAACTGAGCAAGATTAAACGGAAAAGGGTAGGGCAGCTTTTTGTTTTTAAGCGTTGTGATTTTACATTAAAATAATTATAATATATGGGGATTGAACCACCAACAACTACCTACCATCTGATCTAAAGCCACCTCCTCTTACAGTGAAGTCAGACCAGATTTTGCTTTCCATAAATGCAGCCTCCATCCAACCTATAGGTTTGCCAGTCTGCCTTGTTAGCCTTTCAGGTTCAAACTAGCCACTGTAGCCTAAGCTCGTAAACTAACCTGCTGATCTTATAGTATTTTTAATGTGATGGTCACGATTGCTTTTATTGCATATGAATGTTGTGTTTGTGAGGCTAAAGTCCTTAAGGGTTAGAGGCAGGCAGCTGGGCCTGATCCAGTCTTCTCTGCCAGGCACGTGACCTGACTGGGTGAAAAGGACCACAAAGGGCCACCCACAAGGGGCTCCTGTTGTCCCAACCACACCTCTGTTCCCCAGAGCCAAGGGGCAGCACAGGTGTGTTTCTGAATGTCTGTCTCTGAAACTTTAACACATGCACACGTCCATGCCATGTCATAACTGCTGTACTTGCTGCAGAAGACACATTGATGTCAGGGAGAGCAGGGTGAGCAGAGCTGTGTCTGTTGCCTCTGAGACCTGTAGTCCACAGAGAACAAAGGGTTAATGCCTCAGCCCTTCTTATAGGAATAATGGTGGAGGCCTGAGCTCAATAACCCACCCACCCCCTCCTCACCATGCCTTATACCCCTGGGACCTAAATGTTGGTGTGGGGGAGAAGCCCTCTACCCCTTCCCATGAGCCCTGCTGTCTCCGAACAAACACCCCCCACCACACACACACACACACACACACACACACACACACACACACACACACCCCTGCCTGGAACACAAACGCCCTATTGTGACACTATATCGTCATAATCAAGTTTAAAAGAACATCTTAAGTGTGTGCCTATGCAGCATGATGTGTGTGTGTGTGTGTGTGTGTGTGTGTGTGTTTTGTCCATGTGAGGCAGGATGCCCCATTCAGGGGAGAGAAAAAAAAACCAAATCAATCAGGTGATCCTGTTCATTCAATTTTAAGAAATGATATAGTCTTTTGCTCGCTTGGAAAAGCGGCAGTGCAGCACCAACCAAGACAAAGTTTGCAAAAATTAAACAGCTTTTGTTCCAATGTGACATGTCAAGACCAGGATAGACAACAGCGGTTTGGCTCAAAACCTCAAAAAAGTATTTATAGGATACTCAAATATAATGAGCAACTGCTCACAAGGAGACTGAGCTGTTTACTTTAGTTGTCTATTGTACTGCAAAGTCTTTTATTTGCCCCAGAGGTCCACAGAGAAAAGAGGGCTAACAGCAGTTTGTTGTTAAAAGAGGTAATTAATAGAGTCATATGAGCAGAAACTGAGTAGGACAAGTAAATCCCGCACACTAAAAAAAAAAATCCCTTTATCATCCTTAACCTTCCTACATTTTGTCCCTCTGCCTAAAGTTAAATGATGATAGTCAGCAGTCTCCATCACAAAAGCGCAACAGCTGCGGCGTTGGTGAACCACAATAGACCCCCTGCCAATGCAACCCCATTCTCACCACAGCATCTTTTCCAGAGGGCCTTGTCTGTCTCAAGACTCAGCGGACTTATTGCTTTAGAACGAGGAATCGAGACATCTGCCGACATACTTTAACATTAATATGCAAATCACATGTAGGCTACACAACGTTAGGCACGCCGCACGCAGCTCCTGCTGGCACGGCAAGTAGGCTACCGCAACGAGATCAAAGTTTGTTTTCTGTGCTATCATTTGACGCATTGTAACGGGTTACCTGCTGTAAGGTCCGATGTTCATATGTGTATTCTAAACTGATTCCAAGCCTGAAGTAAAACCAGACTGCATTTATATTTAAAAAAAAAAAAAAAGATCATGCCCTTGAGTGTGTCTACATCCTAAATAAAGTCGCTGCATCGCCCTTGCAGGGAAACATGTTGTGAATTAAAACATATTCACAAAGTATGCATGGTTTTACACATAAAAACAAATGTCTACGACTAAAACGTTTGATTGAGGGTTTAAATTATGTGGCTGCCAACCGCATCACTAAACACATATTGTTTCCTCCCAAAATGCAGCTTATAAAGAAACAGACTACAGCAGTGGAAACCCTGTCTTTCCTTTCCTGAGGGGTCTCACCTTGTTGGCATTCCAGTCCGATGTTTCCAAGCGCACAGGTCCTTTATCCAGATATACGCGTCAATACACAACAATAAATAAGATCAATGCTATAATGCAAAGTGAACGGTCTTATCAAATAGCGTAAGAACACATATTCCTGTATCCTAAGGGGTTCAGCTGGCGGACGTTTACAACGATTTGTCGCTTGTGTATCCGATCAGTCACAGGGCGCCTCGGAAAGAGGCATGGTGCGGTCTGCACAGAGATCTCCAACCTGCTGCCTACAACCCACCACCGTCCGGTTTGTCGCCCTGATATTCCTCCGCTGTGCCGCTGCTGCTGCCGCCGCCTGCTCCTCCTACGGATGGAGAAGGAAAATTATTAAAAAAAATAATAAAAAAGAAAAAACACCTGGCGCTGTCCAGACCAGTCAGCTGATTCCCTAGCAGGCTATTGGCTGAGAGCGCCTGCCTGTCACTGGCGGCCAAGCAAAGCAGAGCACCATCTGCTCGGGGCTTGTTGTGATGAGAACAAAGGCAGGAGAGGGCGGCGGGGCATGGGGCGAAGGGGGGGTGTGTGGGTGGGGAGAGGGGGGTGGTACATGGCATTAATGCTGAAAACAAGCCTCCTCCTCTATACATAATCCTTGATGATGATAATACTCTATATACATAAATGTGTTACTTTGTGTCACTAAAAGATCACAGACGAGACTTATGTGATCTCAGAATATTTTTCTTATCCGTATTATCTTTCTCTTTAATCTTAGTGGAACATTGAGCTCAAAAGCAGTATAATCCACATTTGCTGTTCCCCTTTCAACATAGTTTTAGCAAACTCTGCCTTACAGTTTACAAAGAATCTCTCATTTGAGGTTTAGCCTATACGTGCATGCCCAACACCCCAACATGTATGTTCATTGTTGACAACCACAAGCCCACAACCCCCTAAGGTCTAACAAGCAGCAAAACTTATTTTTAAATTCTAGTGAACGTTCCAAAGTTTCCAAAAGAGTGTAAACATGTTGAGCTGAATTACAGGGAAATGTGTAGGCTATAAAATGATGGAACACCTAGAATATTTCCATTTGATGGAATGAAGCCATAAAAATCAGTCATGCTGATTGCTCATTAATAATTTAAAGGAGACGTATCATGCTAATTTTTACTCGAACATGTTTACATGATTTAATGTTAAAAAAACAAACATTATTTTTGTCATACTGTCTGTCTGAATACATCTATATTCACCCTCTGTCTGAAACGCCTTTAACCCCCCCCCTCCCAAAAAAGCCCAGTGTGCTCTGATAAAATTGCGAGAAAAATATGGTACACCTTTGTAAAGGTAGTTCTCAAGCTGTGGGTGGAGACACCTAGATGGGGGCGGGCTGTGTATTCTAATGAGCCTGTATGCAACATAGATAGAGGAGCCAAATCAGAATGGCTTGTTGAATCCAAGCGACAACCTCCGGTGCTGAAAAATGAAGCCAACACAAAGTGCCAAAAACTGCAGTTCCTTGAATGTTAAAATGCCCAACCTTACAGCAGAAATAAACATGTGTACAGCCCGGTACAAAAAGCAGTTTTGGTCTCTATAGCTTATTTCCCCCTTTATGACAACTGTACGTGGGGTGAATTTATGAATTAATCCCCTTTAGTATTGTATTAGGTATCAATGTATCAATAGAAAAATATTAGCAAATATCACCACTATGTCCTTGTTAAAAGCTACAGGTAACATGCACAATTAATGCCATCTTCATTAAACCACTCATTTATTTTACACGTGAAATAATTAAATGGCAGCATAATCAAACACAAGAACACACGAAAAATATGCACAGGTCATTAAAGTAAGTAATATCATGCAGTGGCCTTTAAATCTAAACTAAGATGAATACAGGATCCCATTAAACTGGAGCTCAGGCTGAAAAGCATCCTGGCACCATAAGCATTTGTGCGACCACGTATGATGACATCTGTAAAGAATTAGCGCGATTTGAAGAATCTATTTGTCACGGTTGCGGCGAGACTATGAACCCGGTGTTGCCATACGTGCAGCAGCTGAATGTGCTGCAACTGCTCCTGTTGCCTGTTGCCATGTCCCAAAGTGCATGGCAACTGCAGCAAAGCAAAAATGAAATGTGAAGGGGTTGAAGTAGAGGCCCTGAATAAATAATTGCGCTTCAGTCCACAGCCTCAAAACCTAATCCTCCTTTCCAATCCACCTTCCATTGAACCTCCCGTTTTAAAAAATCATGTAGCCTAAACCTTCTTGTAAACATTTGTCTATTTGTATTCAAAAACAGGTCTTTCTCAGTGAATGCCTGCTCTTTCTTGGTGCAGCCCTGTTGAAAAGCTGCATGCACTGGCCTCTAGAATCAATTTGTATCATGAGTGCCCTTCACTTTGAAGCACCACCGTCTTAATGCACTCCTTCACATGAAAGAGCTGCGTGTTCATGGAATCTTGAGAAGTCAACTGCAAACACTTATTTCAGGCACTAATTTCACACATATTGCTGATTTGAAAATGCAGAGGAACACAATAGCCAAATGCCAATTACCATGCCATGCAGGTAGACAACATCCAACAGCATATAGTGCAGAAAGTGCTTTGTTGGGTTGGGTCTACCAGGAGGTATATATTGCAGGCTTCAATGCCACCCTTGATGAGGTGAAGAGAAAGGTGTGTGGGTAGGAGGCAGGTGGGGAGAATATCTCTTATCTGTACACCATGTCTCTGGTTCTCGTCCATAGAGAGAGATGAAGACAGATGGCTCGCTCTGGCCCCGTCGTAGCCACGAGGCTGTGGATACAGACCCTCACACCCTACGGACACAGAGCCTCAAGCATATTGAGGTAAATCTAGTCAGAAGTGATACAGCTCCCAATCACTACTAATGCTTTTACAGCAAGCTCGAAAATGCAGTTTTCCCCAAATAATTAAGGATGGCATGTTAGTAAACAGGGAAAGTCATCTTTAGTTTTAGTGATAGATCAGACTTTTGGTTTTGTGATTTCAAGACCTCCTCGTGTTTGCAGAGTAAAGTGTTTTTCTCAGACCACACCATTTCAGCAGCTAGTTCAGCACCATGGACAGCACACATACAGTGGCTCACCTGTGGCAGTGTCACCACACAGTGCTGCAAAAGTGAACTTTGCAGTGCAAATGCATCATAGCTTTCTTCTCCTTTTTCTTCATGGCACACAATGTTTAGATTTGGAAACGCTAAGACATTCCTCCACCACATCCTTGAACATGGAGCACAGAAAAAAAATCTGACCACTATATTCAGAAATCCACAATCTGATTCCAAGAATAAATTGATCCTACTAAGAGGTATTGTCTGTGTAAATGTAGTTTATTTTGAGTCAATTCCACAGACACCAAATGTGTATTAACACACTGTACAAGATAGAAACAAAGCACTATTTATTCCTGTTACTGTGCTAAAAACTACAGTACCCAGCTGCTTTAGGAAATTTCTTCAACCTTTTTAAAAATGAAACTATGTGTTTGTGACCAGTTTCAAAAAATGAATGTCTTGTACAGTAATAATAAATGGGCTCTGGGAAGTAACCTTGTTGGTTTTGGTCTTTTCGAGAGATTTGTTGGCAATAAGACAAATAAATGATAAAATCAGCTTATCTTTTAAGAAACTGTCAACAACATCTCTTTCACCTGCTTCATGCAGGTTTCTAGCACACCTTCTACAAAAAGTCATAGCCTAGAGGACATACAGTAGCTACTTTTGAATGATCAAACAAAAGCGTGAATTCAAACTTGAATGTGCATATTTTGGCTAATAGCTCACAGAAGGCAGAACACAGAACAAAGCCTCTACAACCTGGAGATCTATTACTAGACTTTTTCTCACTCAGTCAAGCAATGCAATATTATGTGTAATGTTACTTACGAGACTCAATTAAATATAAAGGTATTTATTGATTCACGTTGTCAACATACACAGTGGCCAATGGCAGTAAGATTCTTGTTGACTTGTCATAGTTTGCTTTTTGTATCTTCTGTAGAAGCTTTTGTTCCTGTTTCACTTTATTCTTCTTTCGTTCTGGGATGTACGGAATTGTGGTGTGTAGCCTACATCCCATAAGAAGTTCAGCAGGAGACACTCCATGTTCAAGCGGCGATGCTCGGTAACTCAACAGAGCTAGGTATGGATCGGAGTTAATTGGAATGTTTAATCTTCTTTCTATCTCTCATACGCTCTTTAACAGATGTTTGGTCTTTGCTTAAGCTTTCACTTGATTTATTCATGATGTGAAATCTGGCCATTAGCCTACTCAGTCTGGCTGTGCTCATTTTATGTTGCGTCTTCTTTGTCCCTTTTTGAAGTTCGAGAACGACAACAACAAAAAGAAATCTTTTTGGGAGAGTATTTCAACAACTTTGATTCAGCTGTGCATGAATATCCTACTGTATGTTGTGTTTTTCTTTTTCCGTTGGAGAGTGTAACTGGTTTGGTTTGTTGGTTGAGGCCAACAGTATAACACACCACTATCTCTCTTGTTATTACTGTTCATTATCAGGCCTGCATGAGGGACATGGGTGGGCTAGCAATGTCTGTGTCCTCATCCATTCATTATGTTTAGGTGGTGGCTTGTCTGATCAAGAGCCAGACAGGATTATGGGATATGTTGAAATTCATTTTTAGTTTGAAAAGCCATTTGTTTTCTTTCTTGTCACCTTATAATCACACTTTTTTTTTTATTAAGATGTCCCCTCCCATCACCCTAGGTGATCCTTATAGGATGAGACACCGTACATGCTAAGCTTTAAAGAAGGCTCTGAATACCAGCAACATACACATTTTTTGTTGTGTGTGTGTGTGTGTCTATGTTTCCAGCAAACTTTAATCTCTCAGGAGCTGGATTGAACAAAGAGTTTTTGCTGGTATGACTGCCAGGTGCAATCAAATTATAGCTTTGTTTCATGGCAATTTAGAGATAAGCGATGAGGAGAAATATCAATGAAATTAGCCTCTGTGATAGGAATGCTTATGCATGCTGTACAAGTTCTTGCTTCAAGGCGTATAACAAATATGGATAATCTCCCAGTGTAGGCAGTGTGTGAAATAATGGCAGTATATTGTTTAATTTTAGCTTTTCCAATCTCCAACACTTTAGCAACAAGCTAGTCTTCACAGCCTACACAGCAGAAGCAGAGAGGGCTATAAATAGAGAGAAACAAACAAATAGTTCTCTTTTTCAGGTAGTGTCAAGTGGAAATGGAGGAGGGAGGGTGGTGTTAGAGGTGGATGTGGGTGTGAAAATGATTGAGGGCCGGACCTGGGCGAAGCAGAGCCCGATGTGATTTGGCATTTGGCTGGCGAGCCTCTGGGAGGTCAGACTGTCAGAAGAACTGATAGTCAGCTAACCATGAGCCTGGTGATGCTGCTGGGAGGAGGCAGGAGCAGACTAAGATGCTCGCTAGCTGGCTGGCTGGTTGGAGCCTCAGCGAACTACACTCCCAATTCTCATTTAGCGCCCAGTTGCACCCAGTTGAGAAAGTCAAATTTTAAGCATATTTTTAGCCCACAGTTAAAGGTACAATATGTAACATTTCTGCATTAAAATGTCTAAAAACGACCATACCTATGTTATATTTTTTGAGTTGTGTAGTTACACTATCCCAAATGTTTCCACCAAATGTAAAACCCAGAGAAACCTTTCACCCTCTAGTTACTCGTAACTTCCGTCAAAACACGGCACCCAGATGATACGTTTGAGTGTAATTGTAAATCATACAATGTCACAGAAAAAATACTCCTAACCGTAATAATGCTTTTTCTGCCACAAGGCATCATTTTGTGATTAATTACATGTCACTTTGCAACACAGTAATACAGCAGATATCTTATTTATTGATACATATCAATATCGATCCAGCTTAACATTACTACAATGTGATGGTTGACAGGTAGCTAACGTTAATGCTAATGCTTGGTGGATAACATTGTTTTCACCACGGATAAAAGCAGCATCCCGGCCGGAGATTCCCCCGACAATCCCCACCCACACCCGTCTCTCAGCCTCGTTGAGTAGCTAGCTTAGCTTACAACAAAGGGTTAAAACAAACCCCGTCCGCCCAGTGTTGAAACCATCCAAAAGGTGACATTGACATGTGAAATATATTGTGATAATCACTGTGGTTTTAGCTGCTGGCTAATGTTAGCTTGCTGGCTCACTAGCTAACTGGTCAGCGACCAATACAGATCGAATCAAGAAAAACGTAATTATGTTGGGGAAAATGCAGCTATTTTATTAGTATGACATGAATCAACGTTACTAAACGTAACATGAATAAACTTATATGGGTAAACTCGTCCGTGAACAGCTGCATTCTAACCAGCGAAGGTGTTTAACAATAAAAATTCCCATAATTCCACGCAACTTCCCAACGTCATCAAAGTCCATGTTTACAATCCATTGTTTTGGTTGAGAGACCCCTAGCGGCAGAAAGTTACATATTGTACGTTTAAGTGCTTGCATTTTGCCCTGTAGGGGAGTACCAAACCTTTCGTCAACAAAGTTCCTGAGACGATGATCTCTTCATCTGCTGCCCAGCTCTGCCTCACTCTCCGTTCTGTTTATCTCCAGTTAGCCTCAGAGCTCACGTTGCTATTTCCTCCGGCAAGCCAAGCTATCCTCACAGGGCTTATTCAAGTGTCTGCTTTTCTGCTTAGCATGGATTTCTCCTTCACAATGCACCAACAAAGAGCTTAAAATGCACCTCACTGACTGCTGAAAGGTTTTGTTTTTTTCTGATTTGATTTTCAGAGGACAGACATGGTAGTTAGACAGAACTCGGAAGGCAGAGCCACTACAGCATGCAGGGACCAATTTGTCCTTTTAATCTGTTACCTGAAGCTGTACTGGTGCAAATCACAGCTCTAAGCACTAATAACAGGGTAAGTTGTCCTGCCTCTCACATGTTGGTGAGAGATGTCAAGCAAGCGCAAAGTGTACACATCCACATAGTCTTGAGAAGAGGCCTAATTAGGCAACATAAGTGAAAACACCTGTGTGGGTGGACTATGGGAGTGCAAAAATGAAATAAAAGACATCTTCATATGTAGTGAGTATGGCTTTTCTGTTTGCAAAGTTAGCCCCTCCTCCGCTAGAGAGTGAATAAAGAGAGGGAGCGCCGTACAAAGCAAAAATCTGAGGAATAAAAGGCTCTTCTCTCATTGTTTAGCAGCGAACATCTTCTAAAGCACAAATAAACACACCAACCCATTGTCAGATTATGAGTGAATGATTTAAGCATTGATATGAATGCTGAGGGGCAAAGCGGCAATTGGGAATGAAAACAGGCTGCACTCCCTGCGCATTGTAATTGGCTGGGGGTTACACACCCATGTGGGGCTCAAAGACTCTTTGACCGCGCCCAGAAATGTCCCACACACAGGCAAATAAAAATAAAAGAGAGAATGCAGGCAGAGGACCGATCTCTGCAGATACAGACACCACCACACAGTTCTAGTGGGTCATAAGTGATGATTATGAGGGATTACTTTTGTATTAGTCCATACATTGTTTTTTGAGGAAAGCATTACATATTATACCTTTAATTACACATCTTGTTTGATGGATAAGTGCAATGCATACAACTCCAGAAATAAAACAATTCACATATAAACATGACATATTATGAGTTAAAAATGAATGATAAATGGACAGTTGATGTTGATGAAGTTGATGTTCAAAAAACAGTGAAGTGGTCTACAAGTCCACAACTATTTCTGTGCATAGATCTGGCTTTGTACTCATTAGTACCTGTATTAGCAGTATCACCCTGGATTGGCCGAAACAATGACTATACATTTGTAATTTCATAGCGAACATCTAAACAAATCATGTAACATATCATCTTGATATAATAATTCACACATATACAATGGTATAACATTAGATTACTGGCAACAGTTTATCATACAGTAAGTATTATGCGGCAATATCCAGTTTTAGTAAAAAAAAAGTAAATAAATAAATAAACAAAAGGTGTTAGCAATATTACCTTTACCATTAATGGATATCTTAGCCAATTGGTTGAGCACTTTAAAAAAAAAAACACATATTCAATTTATTTTTTATTTTTTATAATAATTCATTAACATAATCATGTTGACTAAACCCTCCGAAACTCAACTAATAAAAATATATGAATTATTTTGAAAAGTAACCATAGGCATATACTGCCCAAGTTATTTACAGAGCACTAACTTCCTGTTAAAGGTTGGTTCTGACAACTGCAGTGCATTTTGAAAAAGACTTTCAGATATAGTAGCAGGAGAAGTACTAGGCAAGTGGTAATATTTTAAATATACCCATTGTGCCAGAAATCACTAAATGTTCTAGTAACAGTCCACATCCAACTTTTCTTTATAAACCCCTCTTAAATCAGGTGTGTGTGTGTGTGTGTGTGTGTGTGTGTGTGTGTGTGTGTGTGTGTGTGTGTGTGTGTGTGCGTGTGTGTGTGTGTGCGTGCGTGCGTGCGTGTGTGTGTGTGTGTGTGTGTGTGTGTGTGTGTGTGTGTGTGTGACATACTGGAGGTCATTTAATAATCTATTTATCTGCTCATGTCATAGGAGCCCTCTCCCCATGTAACAGATTTGAGAGGTGTTTCATTACTCAGTCACTTCCCTCACTTCCCTCACTGGCTTCAGTAATGCATCCCAGCAACAAGGCATGCATATGAACCTTCCAGACCTACATGCAAATACTAATTCAGACCTCTAGATAGCATACTGTTGAAAAACACTACCAAATATGCCCCAAAAAGCTGAAGAGTATCTTACTGCATCTGCTTGAGGGTTGTGGGCTTTGTAATATGAATAAGCAAACACATAGTAAGAGGGTTTCTCTGTACTCTGTCAACTGTGTGACAATAGCAAAAGTACAATCCTGAATCCGAAAGAGTCTTCCATCTTATCCCAAGAGAGCGTGTAGCCTTTGCACCACTGAAGAAGTGAATTTACACCACAACAAGCACAAGAACGCTGTCTTTAAATATTAATAACATCTGCCTAGTAACCAAACAGCGACCAATAAAGACATGTCAAGCTTTAGAGAGAGGTCAGCTGTTGACTCAAATGGATGGATTTATGGAGGGGAAATCAAGAGGTGGAGAAATAGAGAAAAACCACCACCAATGAAATTCATATATTCCCACATGGAGACCCAAATACAGATCAAAAGCTAATTTATAATCTGCTCTTGCCTTCTTTGCTTCAGCCCCCATCTCTTGATACATACAGTAGTGGATATCCTCCTGTGGTCACTGAGCATCTGCAGGGTAAGGTTGGTAGTAAAACTGATGTGTGAATGGATGGTCCATTTTCTGGGACTCTCTGGTGTTCCCTTGGCCTTTGGAATTAAAATAGCCCCACATCATCACATACCCTTCACCATACCTAGAGATTAACATGGTTTTATTTCAGTTAGCCTAATAGCTGGTTTGATTTGCATTGATATGGATCTTATCTCAGTTAGCTATTAGGCTAACTGAAATAAAACCATGCCAATCTCTAGGTATGGTGAAGGGTATGTGATGATGTGGGGCTATTTTAATTCCAAAGGCCAAGGGAACTTTATTAGGATGCATAGTATCCTGGATCCATGAAATAACTGGCCTTTAAAAATAAAAATCTGCCTTCCTCTATGGGAATTTAACATAGGGGTATGTATAATTATGGCCCCTGTATTTTAAGGAAGAACATTTATTTATTTACGATACATTATTCATTCACAAAACAAATTGGTGTCCTCAAAAGGTCGGATTTTTCCTCATTTTTTTAATTAAGGCAATAAGATCAATTTCCAAAAGATGATTTTTTTATTCCTTTTTTTAGTCAACTTTAGCATGGGTATGAATACTTATGAGCAGCACTGTATATATTTATGGATCTTTTTTTGAATCTCAAATTAAATTAAATCTTTTTCACTTTGATGTGCAGCACATTCTGGAGCAACACTTATTCTGCAAAAGGCAAAGCCACAGCTATAATTATATGTTTATATATTACTGCATATATTATATATATATATATATATATATTGCATGTGTAAAAGAAAAATGCAGTTATATCCAAATATATATATATATATATATATATATATATATATATATATATAGCCAAATATCGTGCCAACACGTCCTTAATCCAAATAATCTGATCAGTGTGATATCATGTCTGCTCAGACATTGCTTTGTTTGACATTATTGTGTCACTGCCCTTCTGCTTTGTTGTTGAACCTGAGAATAGGATTCAGCAAAAAAAAAAAAAAAACAATTTTGGATGCTGATTTCAAGACTGATCTACTTCAATTAACACTCAATAATCTGCAGCGACTGCAATTTGAGCCATACAGAATCTACTCAAGTCAATACAATGACTTACTTCTGTCAAAGTCTGATTTTGATGTTCCATATTGTGGACATTATTCCATAGACCTCTTAATTTCTCATTACATCAGCTGCTCCAGTAGGGAGTAATTTGAAAGTCATTAAAGTGGCTATAATCAATATTATAATGTTACAATTTATTACTGTAAGTCTTTAAGTTTATATACTGCTTAAAGTGGCTATATGTAACTTTCAGTTTGTGTTGATTCTAGCGGTCGCTTTGGACAAAAGTGGTAGTGTTTTTACCACACCTGCTGTCGTAAAGGTCTTTTCTTTACGGTGCTGTTGAGATTTCTCTTGGCACAGCTATCAGAAGACTTACAACTTTCAGACAGGTTGCTCACGTCACATCTACGTTGTCTCTCTCAGTTGGAGGCTGCGCAGTAACGCTCAGCCATCACCGGAAAAGTGCTTCTAATATCCTTCACTGGTGAATTTAGTGGTGAAATAGCAGACGAAAAATGTTAAAAGTTTCCAGTTGTTGGCTGCTGCTACTACAGCAAACTCCCAATCTAGATTCTAGAATCGATTGCTTTTTTACAATTTTCGTCTGCTATTTGGTCATTACAGGATCACTACTGTGATTGAAAGTTTTTTGTAAAGACAAGACAGAATTGTTTAGGCCGAAATACCACCAAAGAATCCAATCTCATGACTAAGTGTCTTTACTCCTCCCTACCTCCACCTACCAAAACAAAGAAAAACTTAATGTCATCTATCAGCTGGATCTAATATGAAAAAAGTAAGCATGCTCAGCCATGTGTGGGACCAGGGAGCTGTTCAAAAAAGTCTGAGGTTGCATATTGTATTCAATAAATAAACTACTGCTGCCATTAGGCAGGCTGTAAAGGCTACACAAAAGTGGTAATTACACCTGCTGGTCCTCTGTGGGGAGGGCACAATGCAGCTCTTTTAAACACATTTGCAAAATAGGATTGTGGATGTGTTCAGCCCCCTCTCATGACTGGCACAGACAGGAGGAGCTTAAAGGTTGACCTCATGTGGATCAAACATAGAGTCAGCGGTCCAAGTGACAGCCTGGCTAACAGCATGAGATCTCACCATAGGCGCAGAGATTTGCTCCCTCACCCAACAGGCCATTAAACTGCTCTTCAATAACAATAAAGTCGTACTGCTCTCAAATAGACACCATCTCTTTTTTCTGCTCTTTTTTTTGGCTATGTACATAATGTTTGTTGCCCATATTTTATTAGACAGATGACCTGCTATTAATGTTGTGATGGAGCAGTTACATGTGCATAACAATATATAACTTATATGCTGTATAAATAACAATTTTTGGGCTGTAATTAAATCCTTAAAGGGCTTGTTAACATTCTAATTATGTGAATGGATAGCTAAGAAATCATCAATTGACAATCAGGAAATTAGTAATGACTTCCGTAGCTGAGCTAAAAGGTAGAATATTGTTGCACAAAACTTCTGTTTTTGACACTTTTTTTTTTTTTCAAGTAGTATTTTATCTGGCAATATTTTCCATTTATTCTTGTTAAGAATGGCTCCTCTTGATGTTGAGTCTTGGCTCTTTATATTGTGTTAAACAATCGATTTGAAAAAGAAACACAAAAAACACCATATATGCATCAGTGAACTTGATGTAGTTTGTTCTTCTTACCTCGCTACCATAGCTAACAGGCTAAAGCCATGCTAGCCGGCTAACATGCTGATGTTTAATAGATACGTTTAACATGTTCAGCATCTGAGTTGTGTGTTAGCAAGCTTAATTTTTACATTTTATACCTGATGGTGGCGCCAGAGCGAAATCAGAAAATCATTATAGTTGTTGCAATTCGTCCTTTGGGGGACATGGATATGTGTACCAGATGTAATGAGCAATCCATCCAATAGTTAAGACATCTCACTCAAAACCAGTCAGCCTGCTGGTGGCGCTAGAGGAAAGGTGCGTAGGATTCGTCCTCTGGGGGCCATGAATGTCTGTATGAAATTTCATGGCATTCCATCCAATAGTTGTTTTTCAGTATGGAACAAACTCATATTGACAAACCGCCCCAAAAAAGCAAAACATTGTACACACAAAAAAAATCTGCTAAGCTCAAAAGTGCAGTTATAGAGGGACTGAGTCATACTTTGACTGTAAACCAATATATAAATCCTTTACTGACCTGTACAGTTGTTATCCTGAATAAATCTAGCAATATCAGCATACAAATGATGTAGTTTTGCTATAATTTTCAGAGATGACAATAAATCAGGCAGGGAAGTAAGTAAGAGTCAGCTGTGGTGGAGCTGGGGGGTTGGGTTGGGGACTTTGTGCAGCAATGACTTGCATTTCTATAATGGTTTTGCATGAATCGTCAACAAGTGGAACTGATGACATGTTAGGTCTGGCAGGGTTGCCCTTTGAGGCAGAAAAAAGAGAGCAGAGAAAGAGGCTTGGGTATTTGCATTCTGCAGAGGAACAGATGGAGCGTCTGTCATCCATATGCATGAGGCAGGCGGCTGCCAGCCTACCACCTTGACCCTTGCTATTGGACTGTGACCTTAGACTCAATGGAAGAGAATGGGACCAGTCTAAGCTGTGCAGTTAAGGCTTTATCCTGGGGCTGGGAAACGTGGCTGAGCCTCGTGATGCCAGAATTCCAGGCTGTGATTGAGACTGTGGAGGAATGCCGCTCTGCTCTCCAACACCTGCCTGGTCATATGCAATTCATGTTAGTAAATGATGGATGGAGGGGAGGAGACATGAGAAAAGGTCACAAAGACACTTCTGTATATGATGCAGATGCCTTGGAAAGAAGCACAGCTTTCAGAGAAGGATAGAGGGTACAAAATAACTAGAATTATCTGTTTAAAAAAAGATGTGTTGAGAAGAAATAACACTTGGTAAACATACTAAAGTTCATCCTACTGTAAAAACAGATACTATTTATAAAATATATTCATATATGCTACGTTATCTTTACAGTCTTTACCTACATCGTTGATATTATTTCCGATCATTTTGGTTCCCTCCTGACATGCTGACAAAAGTAAAGGCAGTAACAGCCACTTAATTATACAATTAACCTTTACACTGTTCCAGGGAAACTAAAAACAATCAAGGTGAAAAATGCAACAGAAATGACTGCAATCCATAATTAAATGAACTTTTCACAGGGCTGTCTCTGCCTTGTTTGGTCCCTTCTGTGGAAACAGATTTCTCTAACAGTGATGGGAGTTTCATTTCCACTCTTCAAAGGTCCTTCTGCCTCAGAATGCCAATGGAGGTGACCTTTGCAAAAACAAGATGGAGGCACAGTCACATGCCATTTTGGAACGACATGATGGAGGAATAAATGATATATATCAACAAATCACCAAACCATACAACCACATAGATCACTTGTTCCAAACCTCAAATACTACCCAAAAGAGCGTAGCGGTGGCAGGAAATACAACCCACAGGAGCATTTTCCATCCTTATATCTAAACATAACGATCATGGTTTTTACACACGATGTTAACATTGTGAAACGGTCAGTTTGGTTACATTTAGGCACAAAAACTACTTGGTTTCAGTTAAAATAAGTACATTTGTCACATCACTTACGGGCATAAGGACATACGTACGTATACGTACACACGTAATTACGCGTGTGACACAGAATGTGATGTAATTCCATATGTTCCATAAAGTTAAAATTACTCCATTTTGATTTTCAAATGGAACACAAAATCCAGTCTTCTGGATGAAAGTCCTGTGTTTGTTTGACCCATCCACCACCGCATACTTTGTTACATAGAGTTTGGCGCTCTTATACTTTTGTCACCCGACTTCCTGATATGCTCCCATGATAAATAATATGGCCACTAGAGGGCGTTGCTTAACAATAAACAATAAACTATAAATAAATATGGGTCGTAATTACTACTTGTACAAAAGCCCTATGGGGTCTTTTGCATTCCCACTTATCAAATATCCAATCATGCTAACCTAGCTGACGTTATTAGGTCATTTAGCAAAACATTAGTATTATATTTTGTAATTCAAGGTATGTTTTGTTATTAATGTGAAATGTCATTTAAAAACAGTATTTTAGTGTAAGGTCAGCTACAGCCCATCAACCATATATCATATTATCTCTTTTACCCTATACTCTAAATGGGTCACATAAGCAAGCTAATGTTTTGTCAGTTTGCTACACAGCAATTACACCTGGGAGTTACTGGGTGTAAATATTTAGTAGCATCTAATCTTTATGTAAGAACTAGCTTGAGTGGTGCAACCCGTTTTAATTTAGTTATGTGTAAATCTCCACTTACTCAATAATTATGTACAGAAGGGGTAAAGCTTTAATTTATGAAGAGCTGATGTAACTCACTAATCTCTAACTAGACCTCTAATTCTTCAGACCTATACAGAACTGAAGCTATAGCTGCTAAAGTGAAATAAACACCCAATAAGACTCACGTCCATGAGCATTATTGTACATATTCTTTACATAGTACTCCAGAGATCTGTAGGGATTAATGAAGACTTATAGCTTACCTGAGAGAGAATGATATGGGATATAAGCTCCCTTTCTGATTCCTACAGTTAACATTTTTTAACTGCTGCAGTATATCATTTTTTTGACGGCACCATATTTGTCAGTATTCCCAGTGCAGACACCAACAACACATTAGTCACTGTAGGGATTCCCATGTGGAACGCGGGAGTATTTCGGCTCAGACGGTATGTGTTCTTGCATCCTTCTGCGGAGGAAAGCTGGCTGTAAAAATGAGGGCATGGTGCCATTGTGATGCACAGCAAAACAAGAAGTTTGCCTCACAGCCAGAGCGGGGGAAAGTTCATTGTGGAGAGAGCTGGAGTGTGTCTCCTTGAAAACTCACGTTGCTGAGGCAAGCAGAACAAAGTGACAGCAAACACAAGCTGGGAGATGACACTGAGCATTGTGTGTCACTGTGTGTGTGTGTGTGTGTGTGTGTGTGTGTGTGTGGGGTTGCTTGCATGAGAACAAAGAAAGCATAGTACATGCCGTTTAAACACCTGATAGGATCAACCTTGTAGAGCACTTCTGCCTGGTACATATTAGTCTTGAGGTTTATCCTAACTGGTGACAGGCGATGCTTTTTTCCACTATTAATGTAGCTGGTGATATTCAGTACTGTACTGGGATCCCAAATACCAATTCATTCCTGGAATTGCCACCACATTGTTTACTGTAATCATCTAATTCAATTTTCTACCAGCACAAGCCTTATTAATTTAAGTCCCCACACAATTCTGTGACAAATAGGATTTTCAATGTCTGAGTGCTGTGGGGGTGGGGGGTGGGCGGGGGTGTTTGCTTGACTCTCTCAACACAGTCAGGGGTTCCTGATGAGGCATCATGCTTCTTTAGTCACCACACCCCACACAAGTCTGGCTTGTGTTGCTCATCTCTCGCCACTATATCAGGTGTCTCCATTAAAATATTATAGTGTAAATGAGAAAAGTAAAAGGGATATATCAGTATTTTTCCCTTACTGGCATAATTGAATCATTAAAAGGTGCTCCCTGTCAAAAATTTAATTTAAAAGACTAATCAAATTAAACTATTATGACAGTAATCTTGAGATGGTAACACATCTGCTGACATTAAGTATTAAGCTAATGACACCAAAGCTTAGAAACGGTTTCTACCAGTGTCTGCAGTACATTTTATATATTGTGTAAACATAAAGTCATGTAAATATAAATAGTAGATTTGGCAGGGAATTACATAAATAAAGGGAGATTCCAAATGGTAAACCAAAATAATGAAATGCAGATAAAAATGTTTAACCCTCTTCAGCAATGCTCTTGGAAAACAGTGAGGTATGTGGGTTATCCAGAGTAAGTGGGACATGGTTTCTACAAAGACACATTGCTGACGTCTAATTGTAGAAATTCTAATTTCCAAATATTACGAGCACCACAAATCCTTCAACTCCAATGCATTGGGGTGCAAACTAAGGTCGCTATCAAACCTACCTCGTTTGGTCCGTTTTAACCGAACCCTGGAGCGCTTGGTCAGATAGTCCTTTTCGTTTGGGGCAGTGTGAAAGCTCATTCGTACGGAGCGCAGGCCAAACAAACGAACTCTGGTCCGCTTAAAAACAGCGATCTCGGTTCACTTGCAAGTGAACTAGAGTTTGGTTCACTTCAGGTGAGAATGTGATCCGACCCAAATACAGAAAGTGACCCCAAAACAGTGCATTTACTAGCCTACAATTTTAACCTTGCACACAATTTATAGACTCATATATGATTTAAGGGACAATGACGTCCAGGCCCATAAGCTATTCTGAGCACACATCGCTGATCATCTGTGTGACAACACATCACCATCTCTCATCAGGGCTGCCCTCTCCTTCACTCGCGGTCTATCAGCTGCTCATATTGTTCGCCTTATTCTATAAGATATAAGCAATATAATATTAGAAACACTAAAGCAAAACAAGAAAACCTAAGCAAGACGTTATAAATTTGTGTTGCTCCATTATTTGTGTCGGCAACTCACTTGGATTTTTGTCCAATAAACAAGCGACCGTTTTGACCATGTGACATTTGTTTACAAAGTTTGGTGCATTTGACAAAGTGCAGTGTGAAAGCTAACCGAACCAAATGAAAAATGCAACAACGTTGCATCTTCACCCCTGAATCGCACCAAGTCTATCGAACGATAGGTGTGAATTTGTGTAAACTGACCATTCCAATAGACTTTGGTCTATGGTGTGGACTTATATAAGGATTGACCTGCTGTTCATTTTTACATTCAGGTATGTGAGCAGTAATTGTTTGCTCTCATCATATCTGGGTCATGATGTCACACACACAAACACACACACACCAACCCGGTCTCACACCAGTTCGTAAATAGTCACGTTATTTTTATGTATTAATTCGTTTACAGGTCACGATTTTCGAACGTTACAATTTCACGAACTGCCATGACACTGGGCTGCTCTGGGGGACACAACAACGGGGAAATTAAACGCCACAACGGGGAAATTAAACGCCACACGCCGGCTACAACAACAGGACAGACCGTCACGCGCAGCCACAACGGGGAAATGAAATGCCACACGCCGGCGACAACGGGACGGACTGCCACACGGGGACGCGATCCCCGGGCGCAGGGACACGATCCACGGTTTCTGTGGCACGCAACAACGGGGACATGAAACGCCACAACAACGGGACGGTTGTGGTTAGGAAGAGAATAAAGCGGAAAGGAACTGCAACACGCCGGACGTGATCCCCGGTCTCCTGGGTGAAAGTCCTGTATTGTTTGACCCATCCAGCACCCCGACCAACCTCCCTACGCGTATTTTCTGCTTTTCATACTACTCTCTACCGTTGCCGTGCTGTGATCACGAAAAATGCTTCCCATTTAAATACATTAAATTAAAATTCGTAATCACCACACGAAAAAAAACGACATAATCATGTCCTGTTCACAAATCGATAGATTCAATAACGTGACCATTTCACGAACTGCCATGAGACTGGGCTGCACACACACACACACACACACACACACACACACACACACACACACACACACACACACACACATAGCATATAGTATAAAAAGACAGCAGTGTCCCGACTGGAGAGCTGCATTAGCACAAAGGATAGCAATCACTCCGTCACAGAGACAAGCTTGGTAAGCTCAATGATAATCAATACTATCACTGTCAGCTCCTCCTTACCTGGGGGAAGGACATAGCCTTCTGTAACTGCATCCTGTCCTACTTTACACGTCCAAAGTCACTTACTTTTCCCTGTAGCAAGAACGGTTGTGTTGTAGTTTTTAAGAGACTGGACGAGCAAACTGAAATCTCCAGTGAACTGAAGTAAGGATTAGAACAGTTGAATATTACAGTTTCTTTCGATTGCTAAACGACAGCACAACTGAAGCCACATGTGCAAAACTCTATCTACAGTCTGCACAGCAGCAGCTCATGTGGACCAAACTCTAGTTTGTTTTTTCATTGTTTGAACACAGTTTTCAAAACTCTACACACTTATTGCATTACTTTAACCACAACGTGCACAACACTGTGGACTTACAGCACTTTGTTCAAATGCTAACACACTGCTGTCAAAACTGTTAACCACGCATTCAAAACAGAATAGATTTCTGGTGCCTATCAAACACTGCTGATTGCAATTTTAGATGAAAGCCTAAGCAGGTGTCTTGTTTTAGACTAGTTAGTGAACATATACGGTATTTATACAGAGAAAGCTCAGAAAGCCTTTTTTTGTACACAAACGCCAAATAAGAATGAAACAATTATACACTGTACCGTTTGAGAGAAACAAGTAAAAGAGCAAAGATACCAACATGTCCAGGTAAGATGTCTGAGGTTACTGTCAATACACAGCTATAAAAAAAACACTACCTTTACTATAGTAAAACTGTGGACTTCCTGTTTTTCAGAAAGTAATAGAGGTGAAAGCAATGCAAACACCACATTCATTTTTATTTAGAGATGATGCAGACATCCAATGATTGTTGGATTGTTGATTGTTGGTAGTGCAACAGTAGCCTATAGGTTCTTTCCTCCTTTAGGTCATATTCATTTGCTTCATTTTTCATTCTCAGCAAGGGGCAGGCTATTGACTGACAAGCCCCATGCAGTTCCCACTTCCCTTTTCTCACACTGTTTGAGCAGTCACAGGTGTTAAATATCTCCAGGTCACGTTCCGCAGCAATCACACAAATAATGGGCATAGGAAATGCAAATAGCATCCATCAGTACAGGTGGCCTTGGAGAGATACAGCGTGTCCAAAGGAAACAAATGATGAGAGCAAAAATACCATCTAATTAGCCTGGTGCAGACCTGAGCGGATGCCCTTTATATTTTCTCTTTCAAGGAACAAAGAGGATTTTCAGAGAGTGAAACCACCAACCAGATCCACATCTCTCCAAGTGAACACTCGCTGTTCATGCAACTTGGTGCCCTTCACCTGCCACACATTTTCTTTAGTATGACTCTATTTGGATTAAAAAAATACACCACAAACGGTGAGAGCTGAGCATAGGGGACTGTCTTTATTCTGCTGAAGACAGCACAGAAAGCTTCATCTGGTAACTGACCAAACAAAGGCCATCATTTCCTACTTTCTATTCTTACTATTTCATTTTTTAGAAAAAAGGAAAATTTTGGACCTAAAATAGCTTACACATAGCATGTTATAGACTATCACTGTTAAAGCCTAGTTTCATCTCCCAATGACCTGAGGCCTTATATTTCCCAGGAGACCTAAATCCACCTCACAACCAGGGATTTGCTTCCACCATTCACATCCTCCTAGCAACTGAACAAATGAAATGCTGATGTTACATTATCTACTTTAAAAGGACACCACTATGTATCTATTCACAACCCAAATAGCATAAATTAATAAATCTGCATTCAACATGTAATAAGAAACCAGCCTTTTTAAATTTTAATATGAAAGAGGTGGCCATTTGCATATGAATTGATGGTGTTTCTACTACTGATATCAAAGATGAATGAAGCCCACCTCTCTCCATATTAATCACAACCTGCACTGTGACTGTATTGCAGTATAAAGACACTACCACACCGGATGCTGTAGTAAAATTGCTTCGAATTTTACATAGTCAGTCAGTCCTGAACAGGGTTGCATTAGAATGTTTAGCAAACCTCTGAAGGAAAAAAGTTATGACAGTTCAAATATGAGAGAAAAAAAAATTCGAAAAATGTCAGCAAATTTCTGAAGGAAACTATGTATTTATGTAATTTAATCTTTTTTATTGACTCACGGAACAGAAATAGACAAAAGATACAAAAGATACAAAAGTAGTAGTAGTAAAGTACTTCTTCCACAACTGGAGGTTCAGAAATGTGTAGGTTGTTTTTATTCTTAGTTGAAAATTGTTACATTTCATCATAGTTTATATTTTGTTTTTATATGCTTTTCATTATTTTTTGTTTTATTATCAAAAATGTAGAAACATTGTGAACACATATTTTCCATCATAGGTTTTGTTAAAGAAATTGTCTGGATATTTTATATGAGCTTGGGAGGCCATATTCAGGCATGTTTAATTTGTGTTTCAACTCTATTTTTAGGCTTGGCATTCTCTGGTTGGCTCTTTTGATGTGTCTTTGATTCCTGTAAAGGTGGCTCTTTACCCAGCCCAAAAAATAACGGTGGCCAATCAGCAGCAGACTGTGGTTGGCCACTGGTTCCACTCTCTGATGTCTGTGGAGGGATATAATGAAGATAAATGGCAGTACAAGGGGATACACATGACGCAAATCTAGTTCTAGGTCTGGGCTGGTGTTGGTTCAACTTGCAAACCTCACTCAGAACCAGCATATCATCCACCATCGCCTTAAGCATTGCTGTTCACGACCTCGGCACTCCTGTCTGTTGCCAAGGACTGAATTAAGTATATTAAAATGGGAATTTCTCTGGGGACGACTATTGCGGAAGCTATTGCCCAAGGTCCTTCTTTTGGTAACTGTAATAAATTTTCAGTTTCTTGAGTTTTTTTGGTCCCTGTACTGATTTTTCAGTTACTTGAGTTGTTGTTTATTTGTTGGATGTTTCTGTCTTAACCCGTTGTAGCTGTATTGTTCAAACACCGGTTTTGTTCTTGAAGCTCCCTCGAGTTTATTCAGAACTTCTGTCGAGGACTACAATGCAAGAAGAAAGTTTGTCTCCTCCACGGACCACTGCTGCTTCGATTTCACGTCCATAAAGAAGCTCTGTTTTTTTTTGTTTGAAATGGCGGCCACAAAATTTTAGTTGGTATTGTTAGTCATAATAATCCTGCCCCCAGCCCCTGATGTAAGCTGTTTTTGGTTCTACACCAGCGAAGTGTTAGTGCCGCTCAGGAACCAGTTTTCCTGGCCGAGAGCCGGTTCTTTGGATTTTGAAACGCAAAGAACACGGTTCGCGATTAGGCACCATCTCCGAACCGGCCCTCAAACTGGCTTGGTGGAAAGGGATAACAGTGCTGCAGACTGATAGTGCTGGATCGAAGGTAGTGGCTCTGTGGATCTTTGTGGCCTGATAGAGCACAACACAGCTGCTACTTGTGCTGCTTTCTGGCCTCTGGCCTGCCACCGTCTCTGATAAGCATTTAGTATTCAGATGGGGCTAATGGACTGCTGCCCATAAATAGAGAAGCACTCAGAAGCAAAGTCTGCTCCCTGATTACTTGCACCATACATGAAATGGAATATTCATCATATTTTTTTAATCTACCTTGGCTCTCAATATCAAAAGGTTATGCAGCTGTTAAAGATCCTTTCCCTTACTGACAGGTGTGGTGTGAAAAAAGTCATCTTAAAAGCAGACACCAAGATTTATATGTGAAATGGGAAGTCCCCTCACGTCCGCAGTGTTATGATTCTTGAAATACTGCTTTTAAAGTCACCAGGGTGGAGATGTTAAGAGATGAAATGGTGATGCTTCTAAAATGATTATCTGCTCTACCCCAGATGGGTGCAGGACGCTGTGCAAGTTGGATGAGTTACAGCTTTGAGAGAGTGAAAAGTTCATTGAAATTAAGCAGTACATTAGATTTAGGATGCGATGGTGAGGGCTGCAATGAGGAGGAACTTATTGCTTACATAATACCAGGTTGTCTGAATTATCAGCAGCTGTTCATTCCTCCCTACCCCCCACCAAGAGATCTCCCCGGGCAGGCTGGTGTTATCAGTGCTGAATGATCACCCCAATAACTGCGTCCTCATTAACATCGACAGAGAAAGGGGGGTTTACAAAGTTGAAATTGGAAGGGAAAAAAGTGATTGAGACATACTGACAGGGCCTTGGCTGTGATGGAGAGACCCCATCACTCCTTTTCACCATCTTGTCACGCACTCCTCCCAACATTGCAGGACTTGCAGTCAGGAGCAGAGTGGGGCATTGTGGGTGAGCGATGGGTGCTGTGTCATTCCTCCCCTCCCCTGGTCTTGTAGAATGATTCCCCTGACATGAGGCCTCCCAGAAGTAGAAAGAGAAAATGATGAGACGGATACAAACTATGTGTCTCAGCAACTTTGCTTTCAACTGAAAGAACAAAAGTCAGTTCAGACTTGGAGAGATATCCACAAGGTAAACAGGCTGTAGTCAGAATATGTTCCCAAATATTTACATGTATGTTTTACACTTGTTGGGGTGAGTACCTAAAGAGTCTGAAGCTCTACATTTGACATTTAGAAAACACCAACGCACGCATAATTTGTAACATACTTGAAAGGTAAAGATGGTTGAAGATGGGATTGAGCGCGCTTCACGACTTAGAGCTGTAAATACATTTTGAGGCTGTTACACATTGGTTATAAAAGTACACAACAGAGAACTGAATTCTAAATAGCGTAGTCTGTGTGCTGCTCTGTTTTTGTTCCACAGGATGTTCTTGTTTTATTAAAATGTGACAACATCACAGCAGCAATGGAAGTGCAGTTACAAACTCACAATTTCACCACACTAAACTCGGAGAAACAACTAATTAGAATGGAGTGTAGAATTAAACACTAATTATACAAGCAAATAATGTGCAGCACACCTAAATTTGTAATTTTTACTCACTTCCGTGTATCAAACTGCTATATATTAATGTTATTTGTCATATAAGTGTGTTTAAAAGATTTTAGCAAACATTTTAAAGTTAACCTGACGATGACTGAGCCTCAATGCACTTCAAATAAAGTGCTTGATGTACTGTCTAACCACTTACCCATGCCACCATCTTAGAACAGAATGGAAATGCTTTCATATTTAAACATATTATTATATACTTAAACATCCAAAACACCAAAGTACGAAGACATAGCGGACCAGAAGCAAACTTTTATTTTGTAAAGTAGAAGCCAGACGGCACCAGACGGGAGGCTCCAGGCTGCAGCCGTACAGTCTTGCATATTTTTGTCAAACTAGTGTGAGACACCAGTGTTGCTGCATTTTTTTCTTTTTTCCAGCCTCCCAAATCGGCCCAAGAGTGCATCGGCCTTTCTGGCATCGCATTTGCCAGAACTGCCAGATTGCCAGTCCGCCTATGCTTGTAGAGTAGGGCTGTAGTGGCATGAGCAGATGCTTGTGGCCACTAAAACAAAATATTAAACTATATGCTCATCATCTGGACCAAAGTCCAAACCTGCAGATGAAGATCTGGCAGGTGATGAGGACATCTGATATCAATAGTCTACACACAGGACTCTTCTCCAAGAGGGACTGGTGATACTAGAAGCTATAAATGCTTTTTTATGGTATCATTTGGTGCACAGAGCCCACAGCAGTCCATAAAGTCTGCATTGTCTCCATGGAGATGTAATGGGGTGCCTGTAAATCATAGTGAGTAAAAATGGAAGCTGATTCACATTAGTGATGGCTAATTAGCTCATAGCAATGACGGCTGGAAGCTGTCTGCTGCTCGCTGGGGCCGTATGTCTCTCGAACAGGACCTCTGGAGGCTCAGGAGAAGCTCCAGCTTTGTGTTGTCATGGGTCATTTTACATTCCCCCGGGGTGCACTGAAAATGACACAGTTTAAGATCTGTTTTTTACAAAACAGAAGAAATACACTGATGTGAGTGAAAAGCACAAATGAGAACAAGATGGCCTCATGCTGTTTGTCCCATAAAAACACTTGCTTGGTTCTTGTCAAAAAGGCAGCTAGAAGGGTGGGAGGATTTCAGCTCTTTTATCAAGTCTGGCTACGGCTTCCTGCTCTCTCAAACCACCTCCTCGGCTGTTCGCCTTGCTGGCAAAGGAAGCAGCATCCAGGAGGACTCTCAGCGTGGATGATTAATTCCGAAGGCACTTTTTCCTGTCGTCAAGAGGACCTTTACTCGGCTGATAGAGGCAATGTGTTCTGTCAGGCCTTTGAAATTCAAATGATGTCTTCCACTTTGTGTCCCACTGACGGCTTTGAAAGCTCCTATAAAAGGAGAGCAACAGAGACGGGACCGACATGAGCTGAAGGAGAACAGAAAGACAAAATCTAATTCATCCCAAAAATAGATGACAGCGCCAAACCGAAAAAGACGCAAATAGATAATCAAAAAGCAACTTGACTAAAGCGTGTCTAAGGTTTTGAAATGTATATGAACATGGCTATTTTTGTGCTGGCGCTGCCATTTTTAACATACAAGATTGTCTACCACCTGCCTATTTTACAGTACTGAAAAAACGTTTATGCTCGCCTCACACATCATAAACTCCTGATGGACATGATTTTTCTGCATTTCATTTCAAAGTGAGACACATGATGTATGATACAGAATGCACTGCTGCAGCACTAAATACTGTCTTTGAGGACAAAAGAGGCACCAGTGAGTCCATGCGATGTTTGACAACACACACAACTACTCAAAAAGCGATATTACAAAATTTCATTTTAGACATTTATTTACTATTTTATACATATATTATGCTACTTTTGTGAACCCAAGACTTTCATAAACTCATTTCAAGCACCAAAACAATTCAGTGTTTGTTTTCACAAGACATTTGAGAAATATCTCCTCTTTAGGGCCAAATTATCTCTTTATACATTGCTTTGGAACAATTTCTGGCATCACTATACAGAAAGCTGAGTTTGTTCTGAACATTTTGATATGATACACATGGGGATCAGGTTATATGCAAATACCCTTAAAAGGACAATTCAGGAAGATATCTAAAAATGCCCTCAGACCTGTGAGGGTTAATTAATTAGTTCAGGAAGTCTAAATAAAGCCTCAATATGAATTTATGTTTAATCTTTGCAGTTTGGTTGATAAGCTATTTGTCATTCATCAAGTCTTGATTAAGTTGTTCAAAAAGTCTTTGTAGTCACCTGCTAATATATGCATAGCAGAGGCAACTAAATGCAGTCAGTGAGCTAGAACATGAAGATACATATCCAAAACACTGAGCCGCTAATGGCTTCACTTCATCATCACGGCTTCTGGGAACAACCATTCTGTGTGTGTGATCATCTGCACATGGAGATATCTACTGTAAATTCAATTCAATTTTATTTTTGGTAATATAATACACAGACAAGCAGGGAGAAACTGTCATGTACACTCTGTCTGGTGCTCTTTATTTTGTGTTTGTTTTTGTTTACAGTGAAATGATGGCAGCTCGATGATGTAAGTAGAAGATGTTGATGAGTACAGAGGGAGGGAGACAGCATGTGTCTTAAGAGCTCCCTCATGGTGCCTGGTAATGGTGCATAGTTTGTCAAATAGACCAAATGGCCATATTCCTGGAAAAGCTTAAATAGCCCTTTTAGAATACACTTGGGTAGCTTTAGAAGCCATTAAAATCAAAAAGAAGAAAACATTAGACCAAGCACAATTCATATGCCTCCTGCAGAATACAGCCCCACTGAGCAATGAACACATACTGAAGAGGCCTTCTTCATATCAGTTGAGCTGTGAGAGAAAGGCAGGATGAAGCCTCAGATCTGTAAAAAGAGAACTGAATGATAGCCTTTGTGCTAACAAATTCCACCAAACAATCCAGTGGCTTTAAAGTGGCCATATTATGCTCATTTTCAGGTTCATAAATATATTTTTAGGTTGTACCAGAATAGGTTTACATGGTTTCATTTTCAAAAAACACTTTTTGTTGTACTGCACATTGCTGCAGCTCCTCTTTTCACCCTGTGTTCAGCTCTCTGTTTTAGCTACAGAGTGAGACCTCTCACTGCTGTAACATCTTTGTTGAAAGTCGCACATGAGCAGTAGCTAGGTAAGATCACATCATCTAGCTAGCTGTTTGTTTCTACAACTTCAGTTAGTACAAGGCAGGATTAGCCGGGAGACTTCTTCTAACGAGGGCACACTTCCAACTTTGCGTGGAATACTTAGACTTAGACTTAGACTTAGACTTCTCTTCATTGATCCTTTTGGGATGACTCCCGCAAGGAAATTAGATTTCCAGCAGCAGATTTTAGCAGCTTACAAAACACTCTTTAAATAAAGAAGTATAAAAAATACAGTAGATAAAAACTATAGTATAAGAATAACAATAACAATAAGCAATTTTAACAATTTTAGCTAAATATTTTTTACAAAAAGTAAACAAACAGTAAACAACAATAAACTACAGATAAATAAAGATAAATATATAGATATATAGGACTGTGTATGGTATTGTGTTATTATACAGTTAATAAATAAAAGACATATAGCATAAATTAGCATTTAAGAGCAGTTAGAGTGTCCAGGTATGTATACCTGCAGAATAGGGACACATAAGTAGTTCTTTTGTAGATTATGGTGAACTAGTGTGTGTTGTAGCAGTGTTTTGCCATTTAGAACGAGCTAGCATGCTAGCGCTAGCATGCTACGGTTAGCCACCTCGTTTCCGGTTAGCCACCTCGTTTCCTCATTTTGAACAGCTCACCCGGAGGCTGAAGGCAGGACACATTCAGAAACCAGTATCTCACTCAAAACAGCATGAATGGTTTTTTTTCCAAGTTTGTATGTGTGTGGAAGCACCAGAGACACAAAATAACACCCCAAATCCCAGAAAAAGGTTTTTTTTTCATAATATGGCCACTTTAAACACTCCGCAAGCCATATGCGCTTTTCAAGAGCCTTGCGGAAATATTGACAGCTTTTACACACATCACAAAGAACACAAAGATTGCCATTTGTTTGGTGTGTTTGGTTTCAGCTCTGCATTGATCTTTGCTCATTAATACAGTTTATAACAAGGCTCATCCTCCAGCGGGTTTCATTGTAGAGAAGGACATAACTGCAACAGTGATCTCACTTACAGTTTCATAAGCACAAACAGCTCTGATGTAGTAAAAGAAGCCATGTTAGGTGTTTCACATTTTAGCACAATTTGGAAATTTAAATTCAACATCTCAATATTCCTTCATGAATGTGTCACATGCGCCATAATCTTTGACAAAATTATGACAAAATGTTTTCTCCCCAAACTCCACATGGTTCTGTACCTGTTCTAATGTAAAGTTTTTCTGATCACGTGTAATTTAATAGTGTCCTATTCCAATCTACCAGTCTGCTGCATAGTCATGTAAATAAATAATTGATTTACAATAGTAATAAATTAAATCTGACAAAGCAAAATCAAAGGCCATTTTTCCTGGAATCTAAGAAAACATAGATGCGACAGGATTAGGAGGATATGTATACACACAATTACACCTGGCAACTGTCCTGTTAACTCTCTGTCACTGCTGACTACAGAACAGCAACAGCGTGAGAATTGAAACAAAGAGTACTAATCATCTTGTGTTTCTGGAATGTTCACTGGTGGTTTAGCGAGTACTTTGGCATCCACACGATTAGATTTACGCCTCTGCGTTAAGCGTGGGGGCGTCGGACTGGGACTGGGACTTTCTACAGGGCCCATCATTTTGTGCTACGCCCCTGCTTCTGCGTTAAATCTACGCTGTGGCTACGTACGTAAGTAAGTGGAGACACTTTGTTTCTTTCTCCCACTATGACTCTAGAGTCGGTACTCGGTGAAGCTAATCACTGTCACTCTCTCACTCGCTCTACCACACACTCCCCACGCACACACAAACAAACACACACACACACACACACACACACACACACACACACACACAGGCAATAATAGCAACATAGACTGTAAAAAATAATGGATGTAGCAGCATCACCCATTGGCTGGTTGACTACCGTTTTGAAGCCTCGAGTTTGGCAGTTTGTCTGTCGCTATCTTGGTTTTTTGAAATCGGACGTGATTTTCGGACTCGAGGGTGGAGTGTGGGAGGTTGATGCAGCTAAGCGCTAATGGGGACCTCCGGGCACTGGCGCCATCCATCTGCATGTACGGCAGTACACAGAAAGTCAGCAAACTTTCCCTTTAGTTACCTAAAGCTTACCCTGCTTTATCATCAATCTTAAATTAAATTGCACCATCATTTACAAAATGAACATCATGCTGTATTGAAGAATACTTGAAACTAGCAATTGAGATATAGCCATAAACTCATTATAATTTCTTTTACAGTGGCTGGGTTAGATCAGTTGGTAGAGCAGGCACGCATATATAGAGGTTTACTCCTTGAACCCAGCGGCTGCGGGTTCGACTCCAACCTGTGGCCCTTGGCTGCATGTCATTCCCCCTCTCTCTCCCCTTTCATGTCTCAATCTGTCCTGTGAAAATAAAGGCCTAGAAATGCCCAAAAATAATGATCTTTAAAAAAAAGTTTACAGAGTTTTTAAAAAATCAGTTAAAACAGATATTTGTAAAACCTTGAGATTGTGGTTTTAACAAAGCTCTATCTTTATTAGTTCTGAGCAGGTGATGAAGTGATCGTTTCACTGCTGTTTGCTGCCAGTCAGATTAGCCTTTTAAAGTGTGCAATTCAATTATTTCCACAAAGTGATCCAATGCATTTCAAAGATCATTGGACAACAGTTCCCCCAGTCTCTGACACAGATACATCGTGGAAGTGATTGGATTGTTGGATGTGGGTAAATTGGTTTGGCTGCGAGTGTTGTGGCCTCAGAGCAGACAGGCACTGAGGGAAGGAGATAACGGACAATGGCACCTGATGAAGATGATGGCTAAAGGGGAAGTCTTGGGATAGAGCACAACATGTTATGTTTGTCGTCTCAAGACCACAGCTAATCCGATTACAGTCTTCATGCACTGTGGGATGTCATTTGGGCTGGGTGCAATAACAAAAGCACGTGACTCAGGCTTAGGGCTGTGTTTTGATGCCCATTGTATGTGAGTTGCTTGGAGCGTTGTGGTTATTATTTTGCTGCAAGGTAGGAAGAGACCCACAACGTTGTTTCATTCTTAAAGGAAAATTCTCAAAATGGAGGCTAAAAAACTTTCCCTTTAAGAAATGCAACCGGAACTAGTCTCAAGTACTGTCCTGCATTCAAGTGTAGTGTGTATAATACAACCATATGGCTTGCTTGGGATCTTTACAGCTTATTATCCAGTTTATTTAGTTCATTTGTTGTATGTTTGAAATGACAGATTCACAACAGAAAAGAATTCCCAAGTCAACGACTTCCCTGCGTATGCACAAACAGCGAAGCTTAAGAAAGTGACAAAACAGACAAACTAAAGCAGCGCTATGATGCTTACACTTTTGGGAAGTTGACATTTATATTTGTGCACTGTCGTTTATTTGACTGGCTGTCCAAAGCATTACCTTTATTTGGCAACAACTAACATTAAAATTAAAATGTTTTTTTGTGATTCCTGAGTTGTGCAGAGATGTATCAGATGTCCTGGCACTTATTCAAACATGAAGAAGAACTATAAAAACCCTTGGTAGATTGATATTAAAGAGTCTAATAAAGAGTGGTTTCTTAAGTTTGCAGTTTTACTAAATGAGTCACAGAGGGTAAGAACAGTGTATAACACCATGTAGGCTATATACCACTTCTAATTATAGAAAGGATGGTGTTTAATTTTCACTTATTTTCACATCTTTGAAGAGAGAAATGCAGGTCTCTTAAGACCTACTGTACGTCAAATATCTGTTTTTAAATAGCATTCACAAGATCAAGTTACAAGTTATTTTTAGCTGTTGAAGACTGAGTATGAAGTGTTTCTTACTCCAAGTCGAATCCACATGACTGTATCAAGATGCGATTTCAAAACAACACAGTCAAATCTCATTACCACTTTTAACAAAATGCTCTCACACTTCAACGGCTCAGCACCTAGCAAAGATGAAAACTTCCAACATGGATCACGTCTGCTGAATTTATAAATCATCTTTATCTGTTTATGGATGTTGCCACTATTCTCATATTGAGATGAATATGAATAAGGAAATCAGACGCAGAACATTAACTGTCTTGGTAAAGAACATCTGCTAGAAACCTTATAATAAAACCTCCAAAATGTACATCCTTCAAATTTCCATTAGGTCTTTACTTCAATGGACACAGAAAAATGCAAAGCGGGTCAGAGTGTTGTCTTGTCTTGGAGAAAAGGCTATTTGTTTTTACACATTATGATCGGACACCACTAAAGTTTTGGTTTATGTAAAGAACATTTTGGTTAGGTTTAAGGCCTCAGTTGACTGCCCACAGGATGGCAGGCATTTTCCTTCCCTTGGGTTGTCCCTTCCGCTATGTCCGCTTTCTATTTTGCCAGGATCCAGCAACCTCAGTGGTAAAAAATGAAGCCAATGTGAAAGTGCCACTCAAGGCCGGCTCCAAAACGAAGTCAATCCCCATAGAACCCCTATGTTAAAATGCCCAACTTTACAGTAGAAATAAACCTGTTTACAGAATGGAACAAATACTTAGATACTTAAATATACTTAACTTAGACTTAAAGTTGTGCATAATTAAGTGCGTTTCACTTTGATGAAGGTGGGCTGCCATCACAGGAGGCGAGCATAGACTGTGGGCTTCATTCAGCCCGTCTCAGCTCCATCCTCCTCCTTGCCCATTTTTTGAATTGGCCGACGTCAGGCACTGCCAAGATGGCGACAGCCAGAACTTTGAGCTTCATTTTGGCTCCTCAGAAACCTATGGGTGACGCCACAGAGACTACGTCCATATTTTATACAGTATAGAGCAGAGTGATGAAAATGTTTAGTGAACTAACATATGACTTTGCTCAAATACACATACAGCACACACGCAAAAAACAGTGTGTGTGTAGGCACTCATACACACATGTAACACACACACCAACAGGTACTGCAAGACGCAGCTCTTTTCATGAAGCCCCAGCTGACAGCTTCTCCAATTACTACTGCAGAAACACTCGTTACAAGGGAGTCAACTCAGAAATTGCCTGGTGTGATTCAATGTGGCCCATGCGACGTGGAAAAATTGACAGTGTGAGTTCTGACAGGGCTCCCAGCAGAGATTATCTCTCACAGGACGCTGCTGTTTCAGAGCACTGGGCTATGTGCCAGACGAGGAAGAAGGTGAATGTTGTACAGTGTTGAAGGCTGTTGAAATCTCCAGTGAAAGCCTCTTAAAAGCAGAGTGAGGGATCGTTATGAAAGTAATTATGTTAGAGATTGTAAACAGTGTGCAGTCTTAAATGTGGCTGGGGTATTTGTGATTGATATAGTTTATACTGTTTGTCTGTTTAATGCACATGTGGTTATTTGTCTAACACTTCATTTCACACATTTAAGGGAAGCTAAGACCATTCTGCAGCAATTGTGGTTATTTGGTTACACAGTAATTTAATAACACATTATGTCGTCACACTGTGCCTGTTAAAGAATCTTTATTTTTTGTAATGTGCATAAATGTCCTCTTGTTTGTCAACTTACCAGGTAAAAGCAGTCCTTATCTGCCAGCTTCCACTCAGTGGGGAATATTATCGTGTATATACTATGTTATGTATACTACATCACCTCAACATCCCCCCAACCTTCATCCACTGGATCCATAACTTCCTCATCAACAGACCACAGACTGTGAGAATTGGCTCAACAACATCATCAACCATCATCACCAACACTGGAGCCCCCCAGGGTTGTGTTCTCAGTCCCTTCCTCTACACCCTGTACACCAACGACTGCAAAAGCCCATCACCCGTCACTACCTACTACAAATACGCTGATAACACTGCCATAGTTGGATTACTCTACAACAACAACTCCATCACAATTGCTTCAACTAAACATAGACAAAACAAAGCTGGTCATCTACACATCCAAATCACCACCTGGACTGAACCATACCCACATCCACGGCCAACCAGTTGAACAGGTCAGCACTTTTAAATATCTGGGAATGAATGAATGAAGAATGAATGAAGAAATGTATTTCAGACATATTAAAAATAAACCAAATAAGTATCAAAGAAATATGCTAATAAGTCAAATAAGCAAAACATTCAAAAAACAAGTAACATTGGCCAACTTAGACATGTCTGAAAAGGAGTAGTCACTAACATCCAGAAACGCGCACAACAAAGACTAAATGTCATACGCAAACTGAAAGCCCTTTCTGTCCCCCCCCCACACCCTGCTGTACTGCTCACCCTGTTTTTACACAATGCTAACCACCACCTGCAAAAACAAACTCATTAAAATCCCACATATTGCCTCTAAGATAATCAGTCTCCCCACACCCAGCCTATCAGACATGAATGACACAGCCATCACACGCCTAGCACGTACAATAGCAGCTGACACAGACCATCCCCTGAATCAATTCTTCACACTACTTCCATCCGGCCGCAGACACAGAGCACTAAAATGGACTAAAGCCTATTTAAAAAAAAAGTTTTGTCCCCACCGCCATCACAATGCTGAACAAACTATAATACTGCCACCACCACCTGAGTTGTCTTAATGTGATGTGTTTTGTATATGTGTTACATGTTTTATGTGTTCTATATGTGGTGTTGTGCTATGGAAAGAAGATGTGTGGAAATGATTATCCCTATGAGACTAAAAGACTATCTATCTATCTATCTATCTATCTATCTATCTATCTATCTATCTATCTATCTATAATGGATGTGCTAGTTATGAACAGGGCTTTTTTGTTACCTGTAACCCCACAAATTAATATAGTTAGCTAATGATGTAGTCCTTGGTCTTGTAAGCAATGCTCAGTTGATACTGTACAGTAGGCTAGGCTAGTTAGCAGGACGTTAATTGAAGCTTACATGACAGTGCAGATACACTTTCCATGTTTTTGGTTCTGGAAAGGCTAAAACAGACTTCTCTCAACAAAACCTTTGTATACCAAATACCTCTTACGACAGCTGCATGTGCACCGTTTTGGTGTAGAGAAATCCAAAGCTTGACAAGGTAATCGTTAAGGTTGCTTATATGATTGGACAATCACTGTTAGGCCACATCCACACAACATGTTTGTTAAAAAATGCATATCTTTATATGTTTACGCCTCATCAGTTTCTGAGCCTCTGATACAGACACATTTGGAAACACTGCTGACCCTAATAAAGTTTGACTTTGCTCCTAGGTTGCGTTGTAGTCTAGATGGGCAGAAATGGAGACCTTTGGAAACGACGACGCAGACATCTAATCCGTTAGGTAGGCTTACATAAGAGTCCCACCTCGTCGTCGGTCCATGCAAATAAATCCCTGGTCTTACTTTTTGCCATTGTTGTTCTTTCTCCAAAGTTTTGTCTGTATTTTCAATTTATAATTCATGATCCATAAATACACTACAACTTTAAAACAATTGGCAGTTAATTTTGTACTTAGACTATGTCCATTTTACACATATATATGTACAGTAAAAAAATGTCCCAAGTTTAATTTGGTATTGTTTGGTATATAAAGTATGGTATATTGTTAAGTAGGGATGTCCAGATCCGATCACGTGATCAGAAATCGGGCCCGATCACGTGGTTTCAGACTCGATCGGAATCGGACGTTACCTCCCGATCAGGACTCAGATATATATGTATATATATTCTCATTATTTTTTAACACATCTATAGTTATGCGGTGGCACAGTGTTAGACCCTTTTGACTCCACACAGAAACAGCAACGCGTGCAGCATGACATCACTTTGTTGCAGAGACGCTATTGGTTAAATGCCGACAAAGTAGAACACGGAAGCAGCTTGAAGCGGAAAGCGCGAGTATGTCTGCGGTCTGGAGGTATTATAAAGTTGAATTATTATAGAAGTATCGGATCGGGACTCGGTATCGGTAGATTCTCAAAATCAAATGACTCGGACTCGGACTCGAGGGCAAAAAACCTGATCGGGATATCCCTATTGTTAAGTATTGCATAGTTTTGTCTATTTGTCTTGTATATATTTTTTACATTTTTATATCTTTGCTTATAATACTCTACTTTAGAAAGCTAAAGAACAGACAAATGAGAAATGACACTGTTATGAAATGACATGATTGAACTTCTGCAAGCTTCTCTTAAATGTATGAGTTGCTGTTTCCGCACGCCTAAACTTCTTTCTTCTTTGGTAATAAATAGAGAATGTGGCTTTCTGTGAAGTTGACATGGAGTGGGGCACAACTTACTTGAAAAGGCACTTTTTTTTGCCTTTGTCAAAGTCCCAGTTGCCAAGCAGAATTTTCATCAGTTTGCCTCAAATCTAACGCCCCTTTTGATGTGCCTGAAGCTACACTGATTTGCTGAGAATATCTTTTCCCATTAGAAATTCCTTAAACTCACAGCCCCAAATCACATTAGCCGAGCATGGCAGAATTCCTGGTGATGCAACCTCACACAGTTACTGTATGAGTGCACCTACTGCGCACATGGGGAAGAGCTATTTATCACTACACACCCTTAGGAAACAAACAAGAAAGTGCGCTCGGGAAGTTGTTTTCGTCTCGTCTGTTTACCCTCTCAAGGTCAGGAGAGTCAGACATGCATATTGATGATGGAGATAGATATCCCATGCGCTTGATCTGCCCCCGAGCAAGTGGTAATCAATGCGGGGAAGAAAACAAATTAGCTTGACAAAATGTGTGGCAAATGAAGCCATTCAAAATTTGAACACGCACACTCATTTACACATCAAACACTTGACCCCTCTAAAACTATCTCTGCAAACCTGAGGGTCATTCAAAGAAATACAAGTGCAGTAGCTGCAGGTTTTTCTTGTTTTTGTCAGACAAACATGGGAAAAAAAGTCCCAATAAATGTTCCAGCTTGCCAAGTCAATAATGCATGTAGCTGGGTTAATAATTGATCACATGCTTCATATGCATTCAGTCCTTCTCTGTGTTGAATAATTGAGGGGGAGAATTGTTATCTTCTGAGGTACCTCAGGGTTCCTGCTTCCCTGCCTAAGGAGTAGATTTTCAAGTGCCAAAACAAGGAGCCCAGTGTTTGGGATTACAGGCCACCTCCCAGCTGGGCAGAGTTATACATGCTGCTGCTGCAGCCACAACAGGCATGATCGCTGCATGAGACCGGGTCAAATAAGGTAATGTCACATATTTTACCCACTGATAGAAGTATTTATCACATTCATCATTTTTTTTGGCAGTTCACCTTACATGTTGACAATATTGTTTCAGTGCTCAATTTTATAGTTAGATTGTGACATGGGATGCAATGTAAACATACCCATTCACATTAAAGTTGATGTAATGTATGACTGACTATGACTTCAGTTTGAGTGAAGCACAATTTACTATTGCACATACTCTATACATACTGTATCTTGAATTTTAGATGGAAAAAGCCAATTGTCAGCCAACTGTTTGGTCAAATAAAACCATCACTGGCTACATGTTGCACATGCTAATACAATTAACTTTGTATGTTGCAAATTGATAAATGTGGGACCCACAAGCATCAAGTAATGGACAATGAAAATGATTAACATCAAAATATATAGCACCTTAAAAGGTTGATAAATGTGTTAACCTTTTTAACAGCTAGCATAATGTTTGCACACCGTGGCAGCCCCGTTTTTAGTACAACGTTATCATTGTTATCATCGAGGGGTTGTGATGGACTAAAGACTAATACAAACATTCTCACCCTGCACTCAACTTTCATCCTCTTTAAATTATCTGACCCAACACACCTTTTAATTTGGCATCTATCTACCTATCTATCTATCTATCTATCTATCTATCTATCTATCTATCTATCTATCTATCTTGATCCTGATCCTGTTGTTTGAATTCAGTTCAGAACCCTGACAAGTCTGATCAGCTAAATGAAGCAATCCCTCCACCCATTTGACAGCTGCTTGTGAACATGGCACACTATGTTGTGATGTTGCTGGAGCCCCTGCTGTCTCTCTGTGTGTCAGTGAGACAGGGTGTTGTTCCCTGACCTCAACTCCCTTTGCTTCCATCACTGTGCCTCCTGAATCAGCGACACCACCATGGTACATCTAATCATACAAAAAAGATGAGGCCACAACAACATGCTATCAAAAACCTTGACTGTACAGCAACCAGTCCTAGTCAGTTTTACACATATGTTGATCCAAATGGTACTGACCGACGTAAAGCAAACCACACACAGCAAGAGTCTAAACCGTCAATAACGTACATCTGAATTTTAGATCTGAGGGGAACTGCAGAAGTGGGTGATGATTATCTGGGGGTTCATTCCTACGAGCGAACCCTTTTACATAACTCACAGTCATGTCATCCATTTATATTTACTGTATTTATTTAGCTTAGTTCCACTCTAAAGCTTACACTGGGAACTTGTCCCAGACAGCTTCATCAAACTGACTTTAATACCATTAAACAAATTTCCCAAAGATCCATTTAGACCCTCTAAATTATGAACAAACTCATGTAATTAAATTGACTACCTAAGAGTTCACTGTTTTGACAAGCAAATGTATCAATAAATAATCCCCATTGTTCTTAAAACAAACAAAAAAAATTAGCTCTGCTCACAAATCTGCACGTGTCACATCATCCCTCGCCCTAGAATATAAATGCACATGCTAAAGCAATAAAATTGTATTCTGAGTCAGAAATCAAATCAGATTATCAGCTCAGGTATTTGGCTATAACAATAGTACACAATTATTAAGAATGGTTACGCTGGCTAATGTTGACACAAATGTGTGCATCTGTGTTAATGTATAGGAGGGAGGGCAACATCGTTTATTCATGAATAAACAAGTCTAATCTGAGCTCTGAGGCAGATTGTTACACAGCCACTTTGAAAATCCTGGAAATCAGTTTATTTATGCGGCTTCGCAGCAGGGAGGGATGCTTGACATGTTCACTGGAGGACAGCAAAACTTCTGAGATATTTTTTATCTGTTCAGCTTTGTTGTGGTAAAACCCCTGTAATTGATGACAGAGACATGTTCTCTCTGGCAAATCAGTTTAAAAGGAGATGACGGATGGAGACAGAGATTGCTGGGAAAAAAGCAGCTCATCAGTCTTCCCTCTGCCAGGGTGACGGGGGCATGAAGCTGTCATTTTCATTCGCTCTGCTACTTGCTCTTCTCCTCCATTTACAACTCAATCCACACCAGCCTGCCAACTCCTCTGTAATGCTGGATTTGTGTCCTGATCTGCAGTTTTGAAATTCATATTATATGTATGTGATTCCTGCACTGCAATCCTATCTATTGATAGTTTGAAAATTTTGTTTTTTAATATTTATTTATGCTGTGAGACCATTGTCATGTCCCTATGGTATATATGAAGCTGCTGGCAGTTAGCAGTTTTTCTTTTGGAGTTAAACAATACAATTTCAATTCAATTTGATTTATAGTATCAAATCATAACAAGAGTTATCTCAAGACAATGTACAGATAGAGTAGGTCTAGACCACACTCTATAATTTACAAAGACCCAACAATTCCAGTAATTCCCCCAAGAGCAAGCAGTGGCGAGGAAATACTTCCTATTAGGGAGAAACCTCGGGTGGTGAGGAAAACTTCCTTTTAGGGAGAAACCTCGGACAGACCCAGGCTCTTGGTAGGCGGTGTCTGACTATGCTGGGCAATTATAGTCACAATAAAGATAATGGAACTATGACTAGAAATAGTAGTTGTAGTAGTTCATGGGGTAGCAGGGCACTGCAGGGCGTTACAGGGTGTAGCAGAGCGTAGCAGGGCATAGCAGGGCGTAGCAGGACGTAGCAGGGCACTGCAGGGCATAGCAGGGCATAGCAGGACGTAGCAGGGCACTGCAGGGCATAGCAGGGCATAGCAGGACGTAGCATTACACAGCATTACATTACATTTCAGAACCCTGCATTTCACAAGCACCACCAAGTTTTGCAACAATATGTCTGCTGTTTATGCTTTCAAACCAATTCACATTTTTTTCTGTTCCTCCAACCTGTTTTTGTCTCTACAGGTTCTACAACACCATGCTGCTGAAGCATCCGTGCTCCCCTCCCGCTCTCACTTGCCTTCTAGGCTTTACAAGCTTTCTGTGGCTGGGGAATAGTATTAATAATATGTTGATATTAGGCCATTTAGCTTGATAAGAACTTAATGCTTCTGGACTGGACCCATGCTTGGTTTTTATGGGAGTTTATTAGAAGAGTGTTGCAGTTAAAAAGTGATGTAAACCTTGCAGTATCTGCCTCAACACTCTTGCCTGCATGTTAGTGGAGAAAGATTAACATTTGTCTTAAGGTCAGTGGTAAAGTGACAGTGATTGACAGTTTGATTGAGGATGTGATGGGGATGCACCTCCATGAAGACAAACATGTGTCATTCACATACACAAGTGTTGCAGGATGCAGACAATGAATTGAAATATAAAGACCAGGAAGTAGGCAACCACAGTATACATCCACACACATATGTCATATCTGTATTTTACAGCCATACATTTACAGCATGACTATAGTGACAGTACAAGCAGCTTCATCAGGCTCTTTGTCGCTGTGCTGCAGGGTGGTTGGGAGAACACGAGAGGTTAGAAGAACTGTGAAACTCCTGGACACCTAAGTCATGTAGTGCCATACCTGTCAAGTTTTGGATTTGAAAATAAGGGAAATTTTCCGGTGCCCACAGCGAGCAGTCCCACCACCCCAACCAAGCTCCAGTATCCCTTACATTTTGAGGGTTTTGGTTTTTTGGCAGGAGTGCCTTCGTCGTAGCGTCCATCATCCGTCTCTGTTTTTTTTTTCTTTTTTTTCCCGCGTTGTCACTCATCATCAACTGTCACCTACAGTACCTGTAGTAGGCTACTGCAGGTGGCAGTTATCGCGAGGCTAGTGACAGAGCTCAGATTGGGAATGTTTTTGTTTTTTTTACTCCGCCCGGGCCCGGGGTATTATTATTTTTTAATAACGCAGGTTAAAATACGGGAGATTTACGGGAAAATACTAATACGGGAGGACGGCGGGAAAGAAGGGTAAAATACGGGACATTCCTGGCCAAAACGGGATACTTGACAGGTATGTGTAGTGCATCTGTCTGTGGCCAGTGATGTCCGTATAACTCTTCTCTTCCATAAAAATAGAACTATATCAAATTATTTCTTCACAAAACCCAGATTTCTTTATATTTGTATAAGGTCTAGTTGTTGGCATGTGACAAAAAAACAACAAATAAAACCACAATCGGTGGCATATTAATTCTCCAAACAGAATCACTTAATGACTGCTGAATAATATGCTTTTCTTTACTGGCTTTGTCTGCATGTATTGTGAATTTGGCTTGGTCAGCAAAGGATCAGCACACGTTTCTTTACTCGCATCTGTGGCTGGCTGAATGCAGCCCTGTGAATAATCTGGGTAAATAATGTACACTAAGTGGCAGCCCCTGCCTGCCAGCTGCAGCAGATCCTTCTCTGCATCCATCAAAAGAGCTGATTATTCTGGGCCTCTGTATCCTGGTCCACTGTCCGACATACCGGCTAAGATAATAATATAGCGTTGCTTTTAAATACACTTCTTTATCTGTCAGCTCCAGTATATCACTGCAGATGGATAAATATACATCTGATAGAGACACACTGGTGGTGATGCCTGTTGACAAAGTGCTGAATCATGTGTGGTATTGACAACCTGGGCTCTAACCTTGGGAAGTGCCTACCGCTGCCTGATTGATGGCAGATAGATGCCAAGCATAACAAAGATAGAGTGATCGATCTGGCCAGGACTCACCGAGCCCTTACTGATCTCTGCTGAGGCCCAAACCCACTGAACTGTCACAGTAAAGAGGACGTTTTATATCACATTAGCTTGTCTCACACATCACAATGTGTTTGTATTTTGCTCTTACTAGAGGTCCAAGATCAAGTACTACAAAGGTGCAATTACGAAGTGCAGTGACTTTACAAAGCCTGACAAAGGTGGAAGATTGATATTAAACAGAAGTTGTCCAGTTGTTCCTGTATGCTTTGTTGTTATCAAAATCATGTTGAAATCTCAATAGGGGAGATTATCTTACTTACTGATTCATTGTACAGACAATTATCCATGGCTCCCATTCAAATGCTCATCAATCCTCATCACCATGCAATTCATAATAGTACCTTGCTTGTGTTTCCTTCTTCTAAATGACAGTGCTGACATCTCCTGGATAAAGAGCAACATGCAAGAGTGAAAAAAAACAATATACACAGCTATCTTCTTTTTATTCATATTTATACATTTGTATGCAATCAGATTTAAATCTGTTGCCCTGTCAAGCTCCATCTCCAGGATAATTATTCAATATTTTAACCATCCATTGCTGCAGAAACTCATTTGAAAAGAACTTTGCTGACTGTTTGAGCTGTTCTAATGTAGATGTGTTGAAAAGCAATTTCCCCTAGAGGGCACTCTTAATGCATTTTCAAACTGTTAAAGCTGCCTCTCCCACTTCATTTATTTACAGCAGGAAGATTGTCATCAGGGACTTGGAGTATCACTCAGTGATAACACAGCTGTGACAGCAGATTTATTAAAAACTCCTGCACTGTAGTAACACAGTATCTTTGGTATAAAGATACTGTGGTTTTTTTTTTCTTTTGGTAAAAATAATAATAATAATAATAATAATATATATATATATATATATATATATATATATATATATATATATATATATATATATTATTATAATTTATTTTGTGAATGAATAATGTATTGTAAATAAATAAATGTTCTTCCTTAAAATACACATACCCTTCACCATACCTAGAGATTGGCATGGTTTTATTTCAGTTAGCCTAATAGCTAACTGAGATAAGATCCATATCAATGCAAATCAAACCAGCTATTAGGCTAACTGAAATAAAACCATGCCAATCTCTAGGTATGGTGAACAGTATGTGATGATGTGGGGCTACTTTAATTCCAAAGGCCAAGGGAACTTTATCAGGATGCATAGTATCCTGGATCCATGAAATAACTGGTCTTATCTGCCTTCTTCTATGGGAATTTAACATAGGGGTATGTATAATTATGGCCCCTGTATTTTAAGGAAGAACATTTATTTATTTACGATACATTATTCATTCACAAAATAAATTGGTGTCCTTAAAAGATTGGATTTTTCCTCATTTTTTTAATTAAGGTATTAAGATCAATTTCCAAAAGATGATTTTTTTATTCCTCTTTTTAGTCAACTTTAGCATGGGTATGACTACTTATGAGCAGAACTGTATATATATATATATATATATATATATATATATATATATATATATATATATATATATATAAATCCCCATCTCTCTTTTTTGTGTAAATGTCTCCTGTGCTGTCCAGCTTCACCAGCTGGACCAGCCATCCTCACTGGTTTAATACTCTATTACACTGCCTTCTTTCACCTCTGGCAGTCTGCTTTCACCATATGTATATGCAATATACTGTATATCATATCATTTAAAAGGTCTCCAATACATATATATATATATATATATATATATATATATACAGTATATGCTTTCATGCATCACATGGGGCCAGTGGTCAAATGTAACTAAGTACATTTACTCAAGTACTGCACTTAAGTACAAATTTGAGGTACTTGTACTTTACTTGAGTCTTTTTTTTCATGTCACTTTCTACTTCTATTCCCCTACATTTCAGAGGGAAATATTGTACTTTTTACTAAGCTGACTGCTTTAGGTACTAGTTACTTTACAAATTATATTTTTGCTCACAAAACACATGCAGTTTATAAAATACAATGTGTTATTATAAATTAAACTACCCACCAATATATAGGCTTATGATTAGCTGAATAAATACTATGTTGATTGATTGAACTGTTTGGATCATTTCCAGTTTCTAAATGTGAGGATTTTTCTGCATTGTGTACTTTTGCTTTAAATACTTTAAGTACATGTTCCTGGTGATACTTACATACTTATTTATACTTAAGGAACATTTTCAATGCAGGACTTTTACTTGTAACAGAGTATTTTTTACAGTGTGGTAGTACGTTTACTTAAGTAAAGGATCTAAATACTATACAGTGTGTTTTTCTGCTTTCTTTTGTTCCTGAAATGTGTTTGCTTGCTTTCATTCAAAATCAATTGGCAAAAAAATCAAACTGTCTAAAAACAATTAACAAATAATTTATGTATGTGTTATGGAACATTTATGTTGCATTTGAAGAAAGAGCAACATCACATTTTTTTAAATAAGTGGTGGTGGTATAGCTTACCGGGTAGGGTGCGTACCATTAAGGCTCAGTCCTAACCGCAGCGGCCAGGGTTTGAGCACAGCCCTATCTTTGAAAATAAAGTTATTCTTAAATACCAAGTTTGTATAGATCAAAACGACTTGTAAGGCAAAGTGTCCCCTGGGGGGTAGGGCCCCACATTAGCTCTTGAAACGGGGCCCCCAGATGCTTAAAGGCTCTTATACACTAGACGCAGCCCAGCTGGCGCGTGCAAATGTGACGTCATGGGATCGCCGTGACTATTTATACCAAGGGGGTAAGCTTCGCTTCAGAGCTCGAACCTCCTATGGCGCCATTTTGATGCTACAAAACGATCACCCGACGTTAGCATTCCATTGACTGCCATTCATTTTTACGTCACTTTGACAGCGAATAACTTTACATCTGAAGCGTTTAAAGACTTTATTTGTCAATTGTTTAAACACAACAATGTACAAAAGGCTCCATTACCTTGTACCTCACGTTACGGCTACGATTTTGTCCAGTGCTTAATTTGTAAAGTGGGAGGTCCCGGAGTGCAGAGGGGGGGTGGATCCGGCGACTCAAAATGGGGGTTGGAGGTAACAGATCAAAAAAAAACTAAACAACGCTGTGTGTACATCAGGGCAATGTTTATTTTAATTTCAGAACATGCACTGCATGGGTACGAAATCTAATGTCTCCACTTTCTTGATCGGCAGAAAAGTTTTTTGCTTGTTTGGGATCTGACTGGCCAGCGTATTTGAAAAAGTTAAGCAAACTTTGTTGTCTTTTTGACATTTTTCCCCTGAGTGAAACGAGGCTAACAGCAATCTCAACCAGCACAAGTGCATGTGTCATTGAAGTGCCTCCCCTCCCTCCGTCTTACCCAGAAAATTCACCTAGAGGGGAATAAGGACTAACAAGACAGATAACAACATTAAAACACTACACAAACAGTAATTTATTTTTTTCATTTAGGCGATTCAAAAGGTTCCGGACATGTTCCGGGGTGTTCCGGCTCAAATTAAGCCCTGATTGTGTCATAACCACACGACTTACTGTTGCATAGTAGAGGAATTACCGTATAGTACAGGAGAAGCTCGCAGGCAGTTTGGACTTACATTAGCTGTTTAAGTTTAATTACTAATTTTAACTAGCATTTTAGTTAGCAATAATTAGCCTGTGCCCATGTTATCTCCTTACATATACCTACGCTAGACTGGGAATGATTGAGATTTCTCTTGGCACAGCTACCAGAAGACTTGCTCACGTCACATTTACGTCGTCTCTCTCAGTTGGAGGCTGCACAGTAACGCTCGGCGCTCACCGGAAAAGTGCTTCTAATGGCCTTCACTGGTCTCCGTCCAGAGCAACGGGATCTGTTGGTCCATTCGTATATACTGTCTATGATTGTAACACAGAAAAATCCAAGCGTGCAGGAGAGATCCGAGAGGAGAATATTTGCAAGCGCGCAGAATCAGGCTGAGTGCGAGGAGAAGGGCCAAAGCTGAGAGCAAGAAATCTGTCCACAGAACAACATATCTGAGTCCAAGCACAAAGTTTGAGCACAAGCAGAGCAAATCAAAGCACGAGCAGTGACTATTTGAGTGTGAGAGCAAGGTTTTGAGGGAAATTATTACAAAATCTGAACGTAATATCAGTGAGAAATGCTCTAAAATTGAAAGAATGCGCTCTTGAATAAAGATAGGAATATAACTCCATAACAAGCTGACATGCAAAAATGTCCATGTTATAAAATGCAAAAATTGACCTTTCCTTATATGTCAATAATGTGTTGTTACACATTAATACCTGCATTCAATCTGTACATGCCAGGACACAGATGGCCTAGCAGCTATGACCCATTTCATCCCTGACTGATTCCCATCATGTATGAGACTCATCAGTTACACAACATCATTTTAGTAAAGCACCTACTTTTAATTTGAACCTTTACTTACAAACAGACCACACTGAGTAGCCTACTGAGGCCTATAGTATGCTCATTAGTTATGCAAAGAACTAACAATGTTTTATTATTTTGATTTTGATTTTAATTTGAATTTAAATTTTTACACAAGGACTAGTCTGGATCATCGGATGTACATTCCTAGGATAAGCCTAATGTCCGGCTTTGTCCCTTCACAACAAGAACAACCTCTGAGCTACCAAGCTAACAATACACACTGAAAATGGCAAATTTTAGGAAACATTTTTATCGTGCAATAAGGCAGACAGGCCTGCTTGGTTCTTTCGATGAATGATTGTTAAGAATTACAAATTACATGTTTACGGCATTTACTATATAACTGGGATGTTTTAGGACCGATTTGCGGGGATTTCTGTGGACGGTGATACACTGGTAAGAGCCAATTACGTTTAACCATGTACACTGCGAATTTAAATGGCTCACATTACAGTATTGTGTGAACAGTTACCTTCATTGAACATTTTATGTGCCGTTCTCTTTTATGGGGTGCAAATGTTCCACCAAAACAAGTTCCTTTCCCAGAGACAGCAAAAAAGAAATAAGTGGAACTTAGCACCGCCCAAGATAATTGTGATTGGTTTAAAGAAATGTAAACAACCCAAAGCGTTTCTTCCTCCTATCCCGGAATATATCAATGGTGTAGCTAGACCTTACTCAACAGCGCTGTGCAGACATTTCTGGCAATGCGAGATCACACAAGGACAAAAGGGCAAACATACATACAGACGACTTGACTTCCCCATCAAGGTAGATGTCAGGCAGTGGACATGGTAACCATTTCAGCACAATGAATGATAAACACCTGGAAATTGATTTAAATACTGGAATTCTGTATAGGAAAGTCCAGCAATACCCTTTTTTGCTTAAGAAAACATGCTGAATTCCAGGGTGATAAGGCTCCGACGCAGCTTTTAGTGAGTCTCCAGTCGACGAAAGAGAAGACTGCCCTTGCTAAGATTGCGAAGAGTACAGGAGTACAATGCAGTAGTTTAAATCACATATTCAACAGGCAGGTGCTTAAAAAAGCAAAGGCCACCTGTCAGAAAGTGCCCATTCCCTTCATTCAGAGTACAAGTTGTTACCATTTTGGCATACACTTCGCTATTGCCACGAAAAACAGGAAATCCTTCATCCCTGTCTCCATTCAAGCCTTGAATGCTGATGGCAAGGAGGTAACTGCTACTGTTGTTGACAAGTCAATTACCTTAGTGATGATGATGATGATGATGATGATGATGATGATTCAGTGACAATTATGATTTTTTTAATATGGAGGTATTGTATATTATATTCGGAGAGATGATCTTGCGTGGTGATGCAGATGTTCAGAATTACATATGAGTCAAGTCCGTTGATGGTGACGTATATTGCATTTGTAATGGTGATGTTGATGTTGACAATATTATTTACAGCCCCTGTGGGGTTATGGTGGACACTCAAGCCTTCTCCAAAAGAGCTTTAATGACTATGTTTTGCTATGTGTTTTTATGCTTGCAGCAGCACTCATTGCCTACTTGGGACAAATAACATATCGACTTGATTGACACTAAACACAAGGTACGCTGTCTATCTATCTATGTATATCCATCCATCCATACATCCATCCATCCATCCATCCGGGATCAGTGCAACACTATCCCTGAAGTATTATGTCAGCTTATGTTCAATAACGTGACAAACGTGGCCTGGAGCAAGAGACAAAAGTCACATAAGTTGCCTGTGAGTAAAAGCTCAAAATGAAATAAAATATTTATTTGCGCCAAGATTTTAATAATTTTACTGTAAGAGTGTGTTACATCAGGGTTATCAGTCATGATTGTAATGTGTGCATGTGTGTTATGTGAAATGTGTGTGAAGATAAAAAAAAAACAAAAAAAAAACATGACAGTACCACAGTATGTAAAGCAGTGCTTTGAGTTTAATCCAAATGTGTTGTCAACATGCCAACGTGCCAACAATGCTAACATTGATGTTTATAAGGTATACCATGTGTCAGCTGAGGCTGATGGGAAAGTCATAAGTTAACATGACTGACACTCTTGACTGTCACCTAGGGTGCTTTCCATAACATGCCTTCTCTCACTTTCTACTCCACTTTCACCTTCTAACAGAGATGCAGGAGAGAGATGAAAGAAAGGAAGTCAAGGAGTTCAAGGAGAATGGCACATCTTTGCAACGTGAGAGACCAGCCAATTACCTCCACATGTCTTCTGACTCCTTCTGGCGGTGTGTGTTGTTGAGGAACAGTAATGATGGACCTCAATCACTTTCCAGCACCGATGATGCAAAGCTCTTTAGGCTCAGTCGGGGTTTGACTCTTATTTTCTAAATATAGTTTCCTTCCATACATAATTACAGAAGTGAAAATAAGTTATGAATATTGCCCCTTATACTCAAGGACTGTCAACTGAACTGTCTACTGTGGGCTGCTGCCATTCATTTTCCCTAAAGAGCTGTATGCATTTTATTGAACTGTATGCACTTTACCTTATGGACCGCTGATGCCCTGAAATACTTGTCGCTTTGATTGTTTTTAAAGAACTGATTTTATTTCTTATCCTATTTATTCAATATTTAAATTTATTTTGTTAATCATAGGCTAATGAATTACTGCCACTGTCATGTTGCTGGTCCTGAGAGCGAATTTCGTTCTCTGTGTGTCTAACATGCTGAATGACAATAAATAAATATAATATAATATATATATATAAATAAATTGAAATTGAAATTGAAATTGAAATTGAAATTGAAATTGAAATTGAAATTTAATTGAATAATAATAATAATAATAATAATAATAATACATTTTATTTATGGGCCCCTTGTATAGCACTCAAGGACACCTTACAGTTAAATGAAAGCAAAAATACAGTTAAAAAGGCAAATAATATGAAATAATTAAAACAAACACATTTAAAAATTGTGATAGAAAATTAAAAGAAATATATATATACCTGAATTTGATGTGAGAGTGGAGTAATGTGGGGTAGGAGTTTTGAGGGAGGTTTTAAAGGTAAGGAGAGACTCTATGGTACGGATGGGTAGAGGGAGGGAGTTCCAAAGGCGAGGAGCAGAATGGCTGAAGGCTCTGAAGCCCATTGTGTACAGGCGGGCAGAAGGAGTGGAAAGCATCGAGGAAGAGGAGGATCTGAGTTCGGGATGGAGTGTAGGGCTGAAGGAGTTAAGCTTATGAAGGTGAGCAGAAAAATCAAGAAAAAAAAGAAAAATCAAAGTCAATACGGTATTGGACAGGAAGCCAGTGCAGGTACAAGAGGGAACAATCCAATGTGCAATGAACCACTAAAAGATCAGATTACTAAAGAAAAGGGGTCGCAAATGAACATGTAGCAGAAAGGATTTTACTTTATAATCACCTTAATACGTTACATTCTAGACATTTGTCAATCAATTAATCAATTAATTAAATGTTCATTGTGTTCAGCGGAGCGTAGTGTCGTAGTTGCTGTCATCCTGCAGGTTAGATGATGATGTCGGTTGAAAGTCAGGCATTATTCATATAACATTCACAGGACTGCATAAACATTTGAGGTGAAAAGACTTTATCTTTAACTTTAATTTATCATCTCACATATAGAGACAATTTTGGGAAATTGCTGCATCAAGACCAAAAACTTTGCAAAGAATCCCATTCAATAAGAACACACATGCGACCATTAGTGACCATTCTTCTCATGTCTAAATAAACATATTAATCCAGGGTATGGTCAGGATTTCCTATGATGTGTAGAAAATGTAGTTAAATTTGGTAGATTTGTCTGCTGCTCAATATGGATTATATCTATTGCTGGTGTCACATACTATAGCTGAAGTAATTCAATTAAATTCAAAACACTTCATTCGTCCCTCCCACGGCCAATTTCAAGGCAAGCAGGCATTCAACAGAAAAATACACTTAGACAAATTGAAAAAAACAGCACATACTGTACATAAAAGATATAAATGCTCCACATGTAATTCTTTTGTGAGAGGCTGTATGTACAATGGCAGTTTGCTGACAGTTATAGAAAAAAACTCTTACATAAATATTGCCTCCTTTTGACAGGGAAAAGGAGAGACCCATAATGCCGCCAGTCTGCCTCGTCTAGCTGCTGTGTCTATCTCAGCGGTTTGCAGGAGTTTGACTGTCTGCGGGCGGATGATACGTGAGGGTGTTCTGAAGCTGACAATTACATCTGCCAGTTGAGTCAGTTGTCCGAGCACATGCACGTCTCTGCTTACCATTTAATTGGCAAGATATAGAGTCCCTGTCAGGCATCTTGGAGGAATCATTTGGTGACATGTGTGATGTAACTGGTGATGACAAAACACAATAAAGACACAATAAAAATCCTGGTTTACAAAATGAAACAAAGGCATAATCTCAATCCTTATATGATCTGGAAAAAGTCATCCATGCCTTCATCACCTCCCGCCTAGACTATTGTAACTCACTCTACTTTGGTCTCCCTCTGACTCTGGTGGCACAGCTTCAGATGGTTCAAAATTCAGCGGCTAGGCTGCTCACGAACACAAAAAAGCGTGAACACATTACACCTGTCCTAGCCTCCTTGCACTGGCTTCCAGTCCAGTCTAGGATACAATTTAAAATACTGTTGTTGGTTTTTAAAGCTCTTCACGCCCTGGCCCCCAGCTACATAGCAGATATCATTCATCCCCACGTAGCTCCCAGGTCCCTCAGATCCTCCACCTCACATTAGAAATGCCCCTTCTATTGTGATATTCAAAGCCAGGCTCAAAACTCACCTTTTTACATTGGCCTTTCCAGCAATTGTCTTACTCTGCTATGTTTGTAATTAAGTGTTTGTCTTTTTATGTCGTTTTAGCCTAAACTACTGATTTGTAAGTGTATTTTATTTTTATTTTATTACCCTGTGGCTAATGCGCTATGTACAGCACTTTGGTCAGCGCGAGCTGTTTTTAAATGTGCTATAGAAATAAACTTAACTTACTTACTTACTACTATCTGTAGAAATCGGTAACCTGTCATTGCAACCTTACTAAATCCCAGGCTTGATGGAATCGACTATCTTGTAAGTAATTTTAGCTGAAGGACTTCATAAGAACAGTAGGGGAGAGTGGGGTGATTCGTGCCAGGGGGGAAGTAGATCCACCCCTTGTTTCTGGAAAACCAGAGAAGAAATTGGTCATGTGACCACATCATTTTGAAAAGCCATCCATTTTACTCATCCTCCAAAGAAAAGAGACACATGGCATGAGAGGTAAGCACATTTTAGCTCAAAAAACTGTTTTTTTCCTTTCAAAGTAAAATTTCTATGATTAAGGTTTTTTGATTGTAGTGTCTGAACAATTATAGACAAGTTTGAAAACATTTCACACATGTTTTAGTGCTTTAGCAGGCTACACAATGAGTCTATAGAGTTAGCATGATGTTAGCTTTTAACTGCTGGATCATGCTAGTTTTTCAAACTTGTGGGTCTGGGGTGATTTGTGCCAAAGGGCCTGGGATAAGTTGTGCCAGTGATGAAGGAGTCATCCCTAGAGGTGATGTGCTCAAGAAACTACCCACACCCCAAAAACTTGGTGGTACAGCCAGAAGGGAGCAGACGTTTTCTATTCCCCTGCAGCCTTGACAAGTGGGATGTTAACTAGTAGGCCAGATCCAGACCACCTAGACCTACCTACCTACTCAATCTGGAGAAGTGAGGAGATGGGCATGCCTCATCAGTGTTTGATTTAGGCCTACCTGCCATTTGTTTAATTTAGCTAACACTGATTTCAGTTTTGAGTTTGCACTATGTTATTAAAGAGAAGTTTTATTAAGTTTTGAAGTGGCCTAAGTCACAATAGGATGTTTAGAAATTAGCCTAGTCACTTTATTCTTATATGTTACATAATTGACAGACAGCGTTCTATGTATGTCAACAGGCATCTATTGCCAAAGCCTTTTTGCCTGAAATGATTCACAAATATCATATATTGTGTATTTAAGTTTTTTGTGTTTTCCCAAAACCTACAAAATATGACTTATTCCAACAGTTTAATAGGGTGACAATATCTAAATAAACCTTAAATTAGTAATTTTGTATTGAATTTGTCTTGCTTTCATATAGCATTACAGTTCATAACATTAAAATGTTCTGTTTTACTTCAGAAATCACTGGCACAATTTACCCCAACATATTCCCCCAAAGGCACAACCTACCCCGCACCAGGGGCAAGTTGTGCCACGGGACCACTTTTTTCCCAAAAGCTATATTTCTGAAACAATTTATTTCAGATCCAAAGTTATTGTTCTCAGGGATGCACCACATCCTGAAATATATGTACATCCTTAAGTTAAAGGCATTACTGTCATGGCCTCACTTTAAAGTCACTTTGAGTAAAAACTGGCACAACTCACCCCACTTTCCCCTACAGTGCAGTGTCCTTCAACACTATATCAGCCTTTACTGCATTATTTAGATATTGGCATCCTGCTCTGACATGGTACCTTTGACACAAGTTGTATTTTTTTGTTTTTGAACACATCAAGGCATTGCCACTGTGGATTCTTTTTTTCATTTACACAGCTCTAATTTCTGCCAGGCTTTTTCATCTCCTGGACTGTTAGATCACTGTCCACCAGGGATTAGTCAAGAGATGAATCACCACTGGTTGAAAAGTCTGTTTTTTTCCTTCTCTTTGACCACATAGATCTGCTGATACCATGAGGTAATTTGAGCTGATCAAACATTTTCTAAGTCCAACGATATTAATTGAAACGTCAAGCAATTTTGCTGAGAAGTACCGCAGCATACACGAAAAGGAAGAAGAATTATGACCAAGAAAGTCATACAAAATCATGTCCAGGCACTCAAGGTTGGTTACAAAAAGTGATAAAAAAAGGCCTGTAATTAATAGGGCAAGACATTATAAATACACCAACGTGTGCCAGCTTGAGCCTTCCTCAGGGTGTGTCACTTCCTTCTTCTTCTTCCTTTTTGTGAATTGAATTCCCTTGCCCATGAGCACCAATGATTAAAAGGATACCAGAAACGCTCCTGCCACTTCTCTCTTTTATAAATAAGTACCACAGCATGCTTGATATTGTTGCTTATCAGAAAACCAGAAATGTTCCTTGATTTTGTATAGAAATGTGTTACAGAGCTTCTGTAAACTTATTTCAAGTTAGTATGCAAGAGTGCAGCTTACACTCAGGCTTGGGCGATAACATCCAATAATGTTTAACTAATGATAAACAACCACCTGCCGAACTGTTACTTCTCTAGCCACAGAGCTCTGGTATGTGCATTTTATTCAGTAGCCATGCCAATCACATGCATCTAGGTTTGTGCCTTTCAGAGTAAATGACATGGAATAGTAAGCAGCACAATCCCAAGAGGCACATAATGAAGTTGCTTGAATGTACTAATACACCAATGAATGCACACGTTTTGTATAATGTTGAGAGTTGTATAAGGTTGATGTTTGGCTTGGTTTTACACAAGCACTTAATCACACATGCGCTAATGAACCTGTGCTCTGCAAGAAACAAGTACACTCAAGTGCGGTTTAACATCCAAAAGCTGTTCTTGTATTGATCATCTATTTTCTTTTGTGCTCTGCCAAGATCAACATCAATATCGTCTCACTCTCACACACTTAGGCTACATTAGACAGTGGCTAATCCAGTTAGTTTGACAAGTCATCAAACAGTATAATAGATGAAGCTTGTGTTTGATCCAGATCACTGCATGTAACATATATGTAATGGGATCTTGATCTCTGATATACATAAAAAATGTTTAATACCTATTTAATTTGAAACTCGTTATTCCTTCTAGGTTTTTTTTATGTCATCTAATTATTTATGTTTATTTTATTTAATGGCAAAATCTCTGACGAAAAACTGCAGCTTGTAAACGTGCTACTGACCATAGCTCTTTAATGTAAGTCCTGACATTTTTCTTTTCATCCCCGACTCATGTGGCTGTCTCATCTTGCCTGCAGTCAAGGCAGCAAATAATCTCCCAGTCAATCTACCTCTGGACCTACCTCCTACTGCGTTTACGTGTACATCTGCTGGCACTTACATTACATTACATTACATGTCATTTAGCTGACACTTTTATCCAAAGCGACTTACAATTAAGTGCTTTCAACTGTGAAGGTTCAAACTCCAGACCACAAGTAGTAAGTGCAAATACAGTAGCTTTAAATAGGCAAAGCTACAAAGAGACAAATGAAAGTGCAGGTTCGAAAGTGCAAGTTCAAGAATTTTTTATTTATTTTTTATTTTTTTTTATCCGAGGTGTTACATTTCTCTAAACATTGGCTCTTATCTCCGAGTGTACTACACAGAGCACAGACCTCCATTCCAAACAAGTGAACCCAACAGGTGTAGGAGCTGCTGATGTTTGACCCCTGTGGTTCTGGCTAGTTAGAGTTACAAGGACTTGAAGCGAGCTCTGTTTCCACCAACACTGAAGCAAATGCCCATAAAATGTATATAACCTGCATGGACTTCACATTGTAATTTTGTAAAACACTCAGTCACATTGAATTTTTACCGATTGAAAAATATCTTCTAAATTATGTAAAAATGTAGGAAAAAGATAATTGATTACATAGGTATCCACCTCAATCAATAGTCGATATGCAGAAGGGGTACCTTTACAAAGAAGTGGACAGGTCTGTAGCATCTTTTTTTCTCATTATTCTTTGCAAGCTGCTAAAGCTCTGTCAAACTGAGCCGGGATCGTAAGGATATCACAATTTTGAAGTCCTGCCACGGATGTTCGAGTGAATTGAGGTCTGGACTCCAGGACATTAATTGTTGTTTAGAAGCAATTTTGGTTTCCAAGTTCAACTTTATTGGCTTTATGTTTGAGGTTGATGTCTTGTTGGAAGAAAATATGTTCCCAAGTCACAAGTTCTTCTGCAGAATGCAGGTGGTTTTCCTCCAGATTGATCCTTTTTTTTGCTGCAGTCATTTTACCCTTCAACAAGCATTCCACTAAACATAACATTGCTATTTAAATAGAACCGCCTTCCATTTAATTTCATTTCACTAAACAAGAACTGTAGATTTTGTCCCCACATCTTGAAATCACTTAGAAAGGGATCCTTTTGAGGCCAGAAATAATTACAGTAAACAATTTCTCGCCATTTTCAATGCACATTCTGTATAGGCATGTGCATATTTTTTCAAGACACACTTGAAAAAGAATGTGAACCTGTCCTTTCTTATCCTATCCTCCAGTTGTTTTAAATGCAAACATTCTGAATATGTCTCAGATGCAGGAAATAAACATGTGTAGCATGTGAATGCCCATAGAGCGCGGATTTTGATTATTAGCCGTAACATCTAAACCATCCAAGGCAGACTTACCACGAGCTACGAAGTTGTGAAACAAAGGTTTATGCTCCTGTAGAAGCCACAAGTCCGTATGATATCAACCTTATTTTAAGAAAAACACGTTTTATCCACAATGTCATGGAGAAGTACTACACTACCCACAATCCTAAGCGTAACAGCGACGTCTCTGATTGTTGGGGTTCGCTGTTACCAATGTTAGGTTATTGGTAAGAAAAATTTTTACTTAGCGAAATTTTAGTGGTTTTAAGGTATGTAACGTTACTGGTGCAGGAGTCTATATCCACGACGTTCCACTTCCGGATTTCACTCATTTAGGTCGGATATCCGATACCTTGGGCTTCCTTTGTGTTGGCATTTTAAACTCCAGTCGATTTATGATGACTATACCTTTTCTCAGATCTCTGCAGGGTAACTCCAGACAGCTAGCTAGACTATCTGTCCAATCGGAGTTTTCTGTTGCACAACTAAAACAACTTTTGAACGTATACATGTTCCACCAAAACAAGTTCCTTCCCGAGGCTATTTTACAGCAGCCCTCTGTCTTCTTTCCGGTGCCTAGCACTGCCCATGACGATTGTGATTAGTTTAAAGAAATGCCAATAAACCAGAGCACGTTTTTCTCCCATCCCGGACTAGCCAGACCCTCCTCCGCAGCGCTGTGGAGGAAGGACTGGCAAAGCAAGATAACTGGTGCAGCAATAAGTCAGGAGTCAGGGAAAATCACTGTAAATGGCTATTGTTTAAACCAGGAGTCTCCAACCTTTCTTCATCTAAGGGCTACTTTAAAATAACAAAAGTGGCCAGGAGCTACTTGCATCACATCGCTTACATGTATTTACATAACACACATAAGCTGAATGAAGCTACTTTTTGCTGAAATTGCAATACTCAAAGCTTATGAAAAATCAAGGTTCATGACTATTTTCTACTGCTTGTAGCCCACATAGTTAGCTCCATCACTGAAAATATCCCCATCAGGGTCCAAGAAAAATTGACCACTTTACACATCTATGGCCCACAAAGTTAGCTACCTCACTTTTAATATCGTGGTAATTTTGTGTCACAGTTTGTCAACCCATTGGCGAGCTACTGGAAACCTGCAGCTACTTGTTGGAGACCCCTGGTTTAAACAGTCTGAGCAATAAAATATAACACATCTTCTTTGTAGTATCCATTTTTTTTTTTACCACGTTACATCTTAAAGCTCATGAACACACCATAGTCGGAAGGACTTCTCAAGTCGGGAAATGGGACCATCCGAGGAGCACATGAATGCAGCAATACAGTCAGAGCCCACGCTTTGACTTCCTTCCTTCCCTCAAACCTGAGTACAAATATCTCACAGCCACTATCTATCTGGGCCTAGCAGCTCTGATTAATGGACACATCCCTCAGGCCCGGCAGTAAATGAGGAGTCAGACCTATTCCTGGGACTTGCAGCCATCACAACCCTGTTTCATTTTAATTAAGATGAGGTAAGGAAGCATAAATAATACAGTGCTTTATTCATCTTTGCACCCTCTAAATCTTTCATGAAAAACTCATGTTTGCATGATATCCTCATGTTTTCCTCTCTTATTGAATATGTGTCTGTATGAGTATAAATAATCCAATAACCCATTATGTGAACTATGCATTACTTTAAGAAAATGTGTTTGAAATGTGTCATGTTTCATAATCATTTCAATACACATCTGTTTGACTCATGACATGCCAATGCATGCTTCCTCTGCATGACATACACAGCTTACATTTCCAGACATTTATCAACATGTGTTTGTTCTGTTTATTGACTTCAGTATGAAGTCCAGCATGAATGGCAGCAAGGTCATTCATCATAACCTTACAAGCGATTTTTATTTCTATTAAAATGCAGATTACACACGCAGAGGACCCTGCTATGTTTTACAATTAAGTGTTTGAAACAACTGCAGAGTTAAAGACGTGACACATTTGTACACACAAATCAAATACATACATGCACAAGTATTACAAATCAAGGTTCTGCAGAACATTAGATGCAAATGAGTATGGTGTTATGAAAACATTTCTGGTTCATAGCCTATGTTCTCCTCTCAGAGGTTATTCCATTAAACATGAAGAGCCACAAGAGCATCTTCTTAATCAAGAGACATTTTTGACCACTGAAGTATAGGAGCTATACCTGCTGGTCATTTGATTTGAGAGATTCCGATTATATTCATCTTTACATATCGATAACATTTTGAACCTTTACAAGAAAACATTTATTTTGGTAGTCAATTCAACAGCCATGACATTTTGCTCATGTCTTAAACAATAAGGCTGATGATATTTTATCTTTTTATCCACTAATTAATTCTATTACAACAAAAACAATGAATTCATCCTACCATCTAATTGTGTCTGTATAGTCACAGACTTGTATTGCTCATGTGTCTGTCCAAAACCTATTCAAAACCAATAAAATAAGAATAACTGTCCAGTGAAAATTATTTTCTTTAACATGAGAATATAAACTTGTTTGACCTGATATTTCCCTCATGTTTCCATTCTCCAAATGGAGGATGAGTAAACTTCCAGGTGTCATACTGCAGAAAAAAACAAGATACACTGCAGACAAACTGAGCCCTTTCAAGAGTGTAAATAAGTATTTCAACCTTAAATCTAAACTCCAATTTTTTTCTCAACAAGACAGTGCTGTTAAGGAGAAAAAAACAGAAATGTGAAAAGTCTGTTCAATTAGCAACACCTCAGAGATCATCTCTTAGAGGTTGAGAGAAAAAAGTCTTTCAAAAATGTAAACATATAACATTGATCACCTTACTGCATATTACATGCATATTACAAACACAGCCAGATATGTTGTGTGATAACTGACTATTTTAAACAACTAACAGATAACTGTCATCATTATACATATAATCATATACAGATGTAAAATAGACTGAACAGTCACATTCAAAGGTCATACGATACATAATTAGCTATTACAAACTTACAGGATAAACCACATTTACATTTGAGTGAAACACGTTCAAATCCCACAGCACATTATTAGTATTATTACTGTTTTCACAAGATCAACTGTTACATAAACCTCTTTGACAAATAAGATCACATGCCAAGAAATATAAGCAACAACTTTAATGCAAATGGGGTGTCCATTCTGTATATAATTCTGACAAAATAACCGGATCCATATTGTGCTGTATCTCCCAAATAAAATTAGTGGTCCATTTTGATGATTCTTGTTAATATTTATGTAATTCTGATAAAATAACCTGATATATATTGTGCTGTGTCTCCCAAATACAATTAGTTGACTAATAAATTAAGAGTCTAAAGCAATTCTAGCAGCTCTGTGAGGTTGTACACCAGTGCTTTCTGCTAAATGCTAATGTCAGCATGCTTACACACATATAATGACAATGCTGACATGATGATGTTTAACAGGTATAATGTTTACCATGTTCACCATCTTAGGTTATTGTGTTATTATGTTAATGTTTGCTAATTAGGACTATTTAGGCATTAGTTTTGCAGGTATTTGGTCAATTACCAAAGTACTGGAAAGATCAAAAATTCGACCTGATAATGATAATATAGGTAAAAAGTCAGAGGATCACAAAAGTTTTTCAAAATCCTCTGGGGACCATAAATGTCACACATATTTCATGTCGACACATTTCAGTCAAACTTAAAATGCCAACCTCGTGGTGCTGCAAGAGGAAAAGTCTGGGGATCAACAAAGTCAGTATTCATCCTCTGGGAACTGGGAATGTCCGTACATTTTTTGTCAACTCATCAAGCGGATGTTGAGGCATTTCATTGGATATGTGAAAATTTTGACTTGCTGGTGGCAATGTAGGAACGGTGAAAGGATCATCCCTGTCGTCAGGATTCATCCTATTTGGAACATGAATGTCTGTACAAAATGTTCATCAAGTAGTTGTTGTGATATTTCAGTCTGGACCAAAGTGGCAGACCAACCGATCAACAGACCGCCATCTCTAGAAGTCCGTAGTTATACATCTCCTTTCTACCTTACCGGACAAAGCAATTACAATTTGCCTCTCATTCACCCATTCACACACCGATGGTGGCGGAGCCGCCATGCATGGTGCTGGCCTGCCATCGGGAGAAACTTAGGGTTCAGTGTCTTGCTCAAGGACACTTTGACTCTAAAGACCGCCATAGTTAAACCTCTTCTAAAGCGGTACAAGAGGACCTCTACCTCCTGAGCCACAGCCACCCACCACTAGCATAGCTAAACAAATCTATTTCAATCAGGAGAGACTTCATTTAACCCTCGTGTTGTCTTCCCGTCGACCGTGCAACTTTTAGTTTTTCTGGGTCAACATTTTAATAAAAACTTTTCTTTAGACAGTTTGTTGTTCTTTTTGACACTTGTCGATTTCCCCGCTCTTTTGTCACTTTTTACAATTCTTTTTAAGTTTTTCCCAACGTTTTTGCACACTTATTTCCCCAAGGTGTTTGTCACTTTTTCCAATGATTTTGTCAAAGTATTTTGACATTTTTGTGTTTTTTCTTTTCCCGTGTTTTTGAAGGTTTCCTTTTTTCAACGTTCTTATGTCATTATGTTCTCCAAATGCTTTAAAATTGAATAAAACACCCAAATTCAATGAAAGTAGTGGACTGATCATTTATTTGACTTGTGAAGAGCGTTATATGGAACCATCCACGTTACTTTCTTTGACAATTTGTTTGAAAGAAACCCAAATTTGTGATATAGAAACGTTTTGAAAATGGGTTAAATTAGACCCGAGGACAACAGGAGGGTTAAGAGTGAAATGAGTTTAATAAACATGGTGCATAATATTTTGATATGTTTAGAGTCTTTGACAATTACATAATTTATAAGGGGTATAGAGGTCGTGGATATATAGGAATATCCCCCCGATGTAGTCTAGACACTGGTGGAGGTGATGAAGGGATGAAGGAAGCCAGAAGATCCGGATGGATGTGACGTGAAGCGGGGCTTCTGATGATGGAGGAACCCTGGATGCTGGGAATGATGAGAACTGGAGGTGAATGGGGTGGAGGAGGGTTGCAATGACAACTGACAGCAGCAGAGTAGAACAGATTAAAAGTTTGAATGCAACAACGTGATAGCTCATGGAGATTGTGGCAAATCTGGTTGGTTTAACTGAAAGAGTAAACGCCCACAGCTGATGACAATGCAGCTGATTAGGTTGGGATTGAGAGAAATGTGAAGCATAGAAGTCTTCCTAAAATAATTTACTTCTTTACTGCTTTACTGAGCTTCATAACAATCATCTAATATATGAAGTATGCGTTATGTAATAGTGACTTTATGGCATGCAATCATTCTCAATGTTTCACTGTAATATCCCTGTAAAGACTTATGGTGTGTGAGTTTCTACATGAAAGCATTTCATAGATTATTCATTTCCACAATGTGGTCTCACTATAATACACTGTTACTACAGGGACCTGTAGTTCTGTGATGTTTGGCCTCACACTTATTAGAGGATGTCAATATTGTATGTCCAGGGGTTAGATGAGCTTCAGAGGTGTCAGCACTTTATCTGCAGTCTGGCAGACTCTTGAGGCTGATGTGCAGGGAGCTGACCATGGTGGCCTCCTCATGGATGGACTCCTTCAGATCGGACTGACCCACACACATTAGGGCCACGAGCGTCTTGGGCAGCTTCTCGCTAAACAGCAGGTAGATGCAAGGGTTCGCACAGCTGTTCAGACTGGCTAGCAGCATCAAGATGGTGAAGGTTGCAGCTGGAAACAAAGATGAGAAAATGAGAAAAATATTCCACTGTGACTTTACTGTAATGCTTATATTTTGGTCTGTTTTATGAGGGAGGACCAATTTCTAGATACTTTCAAATTTTGGAGTATCATCACTTAAACTCAGTTTACCTTGATTTTCATTTCCAGCAATAAGGAGCAATAACCTTTGCTGATTGGCTGATTTTATGTAATGTACAATTTCTATCAAAGTGAGCGAGTTGAGATGGCACCCTTCCCTGTGTATTATCATTATTAAATGGATATGTGCATTGTGAATAATGCAGGGTTATAATTTATTATTGTCTTTTTTTAAGATGAAAATGTTACCTTACCTAAAGTCACTCACAGAGAATCTGGATTCCAAAATTAGATAAATTGAAATGATGTATTGTCATTAATTTAACAAGCATATCAGTGTTAATCCAAGACTCACTTTTTAACTGTTTAACAGTTTTCATGGTTTGCCCCATGATGATGCAGTTTATAACCAATATTTCTTTCAATTCATGCGCAGTAATGACAATCAGATTTAATATGCCATGCATTCTTTTGCCATGTTGTGAGATCCCACAACCCTGTCATAAAATAGACTCTATAAGATTAATCTTAATACTCCAGAAGCTATGTTTTTATTTGAGGAAACACTGGAGAAGTTCATCCTGGTTGATGCTAAGATGCTTGGCTTGAAGTTATTTACCAATTAAAGCCAGAAAACTGCTTTTTGGATCCAATTCCTAGATCCTTTTTTAAAACTGTAATAAGGATTTACTTAACATTGTTAATTATGTTCTTCAGATGGGTGTTTTCCCTACTACTCTAAAGACCGCCAGTTAAACCCTATTCTGAAGCGAAACAATTTAGATGCCTCACTTCTTAAAGGTGCTCTAAGCGATGTTGGGTGACGTTACTTCTTGTTGACGTTCAAAGAGACTAGCTCGCCCCTCCCTCCTCCTCATCCCGTCCCCTTCCCCTCCCTTCCGTGCGTCCGTGCACTAACCCCCCAACTCCTTCTTGTCGGTTATTGGCTAGAACGCTGTTTGTTATGTTTGGTGGTGCAGGTTGGCCAGTTTGTTTTTGTTGCTGTTTGTTGAGCCTGGGCTGTCTACAGAGACCGTGTTTTTTTTTACAGCGTGTTCAGGGGACAGGCAGCTAACGGATAGTGAGGAGATGTTTGCTGTATGTGACAAAAAATGTTGTAGCCTAAAAAACGTGACATCGCTTAGAGCACCTTTAATAACTACAGACCAGTATCCAATCTTCAATTTTTAAGTACAATTTTAGAGGACCTTTGATTCTTTTAGCTAGACTTTACAGTCTGATTTAGCCTGGCTCTGCCCTCCTACATACTTCTTAATTGGTTTGAATCTTATGGCGTTTTTCCACTACATGGTATCTGCTCGACTCAGCTCGACTCTACTCGCCTTTTTTGGTTTTCCATTATGAAAAAAAGTCCCTGGTACCTGCCAACAGGTACATTTTTTAGTATCACCTCCGTCGAGGTTCCAAGTGAGCTGAGGCGATACCAAAAGGTGACGTGGAAACCTGCAGACTACTGATTGGTCGGAGAGAATTGTCACTAATCACTGCGTCATCATTGTTAGCGACAGACGGGGGTGTCCTGAACAAACCCGCCATTTTTAAATAGTTTAGCCAGCTGTGTTTTTTTTGCTGCCTCCAGCTTCTTTGAAACTAAATTTGTCTTCTGACTGTGGCAACCGCCAAATGCCGAGAATCAAAAACAACACACCTCCGACAATCTGTGTGTGTGTGGGTCACGTTAGGTCACGGCAGTTTCCTGTAGCGTTGCTATGACGAGTCACGCTCGCCTCACGGATGAGGCGGTACTAAATCTGCAATGGAAAAAGGATGGGGCACCGCGGCCGAGTCAAGTCGAGTCGAGCCAAGCCAAGCTGAGCAGAGCTGGTACTAGCAGTGGGTAAGCGCCATTAATGATAGAGAATTTTTGTAAGCATGGAAGAATGTTTATCTAAAATTATAAAATTGTGGTGTTCCATAAGGTTCAATTTAAGGTACACTTTAAACTTTACATGCTGCCACTTAGAAACACCATCAGGAGACATAGCATAAATTTCCATAGCAATACTGACGACGCACAGCTTTACTGTCTTGTCTCCTTATGACTCAGACCAATAGATGCCGTTTTAATTGCATTTTAGATATCAAGTTATGGATGGCAGAGATTTTCTAGCTCAAACAGGACAAAACTGAAGTCTGGGGTAATTGGTACTAAAGCTCAACCAAAAACTCAATGTGAAACTGCAAGCACTGGCATTACAACCCTGTTAACAAGTTAAAAACCTAGAAGTTATCTTTGATTAAGACCTTAGTTTTAAACCTAACATTAGAAACTTAACTAATTTTATTATCTCAATAGCATTGCTACAGTGTGGCCGTTTGAAGTGTGTGGCCAAGTTAATACAGAGACAATAATGAACGCCTTTATTTCCTGTAGGATTGACTGTTATAATGCTCTACATTCTGGTCTCCCTAAAAAGCTCAATTACAATTACTGCAAAACTCAGTTACACATAGGACTTACACCAATTTTAAAGTCCTTTCACTGGCTTCCTGTTTTCTTCAAAATTGATTTCAATGTTCTTTTATTGGTTTATAAATGTCTTAAGAGTCTTGGTCCTTTAAATTTATCGGATCTGCTTGCTCTCTGGTCTTCTTCCTCTGGCACAGCCTTCCTGAGGGCAGCAGAGCTATTTATCTATGTATTTTAGTCTGTTTTACTTCTTGGTATATACGTATGTTGATATATACAGAGTTGAAGTTTTTTATCTATTTCTAATCCTGCCTCTGGTGTTTTCTCACTGTAAATTGGTTAGATTTATGATAGCTTTTCAGCTCCTGTTTCTATGTGTAGTGAATGCTGTTATTGAGTGTTTTATTAATTACAACGCCACTTATCGCTTAGTGTGGATTATGTGAAGCAATTTGTGTTTATTTTATACATGAAAAGTGCTATAGCCTACAAATAAAGTCTGATTGACTGATCTTACTCTGAGTGGGCGCCTCGAAGTCCCAGACAGACCAGAGCTGCACGATGAAGAAAGGCGTCCAACAGATGATGTAGGCGAGCACGATGACCACGGTCATCTTCACAGTCTTCACCCTCGCCTTTGACACCCCTGCCACGCTGCTGGCCCTGGAGGACAGCGTCTTACTGACCGACTCTGCGACGTGGTGCGTCTTCATGTGAAAGTTAATGTGCACGGTGCGGCAGATGCGCACCTGGCACACGATCACCACGAGAACGGGCAGGACGAATATCACTACAGTCGTCCAGGTCACGTAGGCTCTCGGTCCCCACGGCTTGATGAACAGAGCCCAGCAGTCGTACACACCGGGAGCGACCTCGACCCGAGAGAAAATGAAAATCTGTGGGAGGCTGCCGATGAAAGAGACGCACCAGGCGGCGCACACCGCACCGTTCCAGCGCGCCCTGCGCCTTTGGAAAGTCACCATGGGGTTGCAGATGGCTTGATATCGGTCTATCGTCATCACTACAATCATGTAAGTGGAGGCAAACATCCCGACCACCTGCAGGTACTTCACTACGCGACACAATATATCTGGCCCGACGAATCGGTCAGTGATGTCCCACATGAGTTGGGGACAAACTTGGAAAAATGTGACCACCAGATCGGCGACGCACAGGTGGAAGACGAAGACGCGCATCCTGGAGAGCTGCTTCCTCCGCTTCCACAGCAACAACAAGACCCCGAAGTTTAACATCCCTGCAGTGATGAAGATGATGGACAGGAGAGCTATTTCCACTTGAGCCAAGCGCTCATCTCGCGGCTGGTCCCCAGATAGTGCATTCTCCAAAGTGATGTTACTGATATTTACAATGAACCAAGCCATGCTTTCACCCGAAATACAGCAATAAGTAGCTGAACACCGTTATATAACCATTCCAGGTGAATACAGCTGAAGTGGAGGCATTTAAAAACTACATCAAAAGTATGCAGGAAGCATGGAATTCGACTTTTAACAATTTGATCTAAGGGTAATTAGTAGTAAGTGTAAGTGTAGTGGGTGAATGTCCAGTAAGCAACAAGTGTTGAGAGTCTCCAGGCAGAAACTGTGGTGTTAAGAAAGGAAAGCAGAGGGCTTTATACCTCCTCCTATCTGCAGGGAGGGAGGAGCAACCGCCCCCCCAACACAGAAATTATGTCTCACAGCAGCAAATACAGAAGTGGAATACATATAGCTTTGTATTCGGCAGTGCATGCACTTAAAAGAATCACCATGTCAGTTGTATCAATAAAAAGTAGAACCTTTTTATAGAGCATTTCCTGTTCAGAAAACATAGCAAAGAAATACTGCAGTTAAACCGAGGAGAAAACAATCAAAACCGTACTGCTGCTTTCCAATATGGTTTTAACAATGACATTTATAATTTACTATAGCAACTGAGCAACAGCGGTTTATTCAAGGAATTTCATAGAGCTCTGTAATAACACATATGGTGAAATCAGCGGTCATTGTCTAGTATTAAATTCTCTTATATGGTCGCAGCTGTGATGCTGAGTTAGCTGGAGTGAATGTAGCCCCAGTGGGTTTTATGTGGAGTGACTGTGTTGGATAAAAATAGCCTTTAAATGCTTTTCAGCAACCGGTCAAATGGTAACTTAGGATGCAATTTGGCCTCGGGTGATCTGATTAATTTGGCATGCAGTTAATAGTCAGTCAAAATGTTTTGATGAAAACTCAACTTTTGGCAACTGCTCCTGATTTTCTTCACCGCTGTTTTGGAACAAGGAAATAACGGGAGTAACAGGTGAAACAGCTTTAAAAGTGAGTTTTCTTTAAGTGCCGAGTAGTGGATAGAGACTTTAAAAGCAGTAAGAAACTTTAAAGTGTAACATTTGTTCTTGGGGGAACCCCACCTGCCAGATCCCACTTTGACCCCTGGTGATGCAAGAGAACAACATTGGTCTTGGGCTAATTTAATATGAAATTGCATTCATCAGTGGCCATGCGTGTTTCAGTTCTTGTAATGTCCTGTCTCAACAATGTGCAGCAGTCTGCTCATCAATACCTGTGAGCAACACGATTACAGTGGTAAGTGTCCAGATAATTATTGTCCGACAGAAAAACCCTATCCACTTTTCTCCTCATTTAGGACTTTACGTAAGTGAGGAGTTCATCTTTGTCCATCTGATAGCGACTTTTCTTCCAGATGTCGCGGAGCTCCTGTAAGGTGGCACCTATCTCCTTGCCCGACGTGACCCCCATCCTCCTCAGATCGTGACCACTGACGGGGAAGCGAGGGATGGACCACCTGCAGAGCTCCGCCAGCAGTTTCTCCTCACCCTGATACTTCAATAGCTCACACACTTTACTCTGGGAATCCAGCTCCCGACTCTGAAAAGACACAGTATGTGTGTCAATTAGAAAAACTAAAAAGTGGTTTCAGAATGTGTTTGAAATATGCATGAAAGAATTATGACTACATAAAGCAAGAATAAAAAAGGGAAAAGTATTATTTATTTAGAGCTCAATATTTAAATGCTCAGCTGATCTGCTTTATCAGGACTGTGTGGGTGTGGTTTGATCAGATTTGATTGACAGGCTGCCAACATGAACAGGCAACCCCATTACTGTCATCACGTTTTGATTAAACTCTTTCCAAATCCTAATTTCTTCACAGAAATTCTTAACTGAAGTTCATCTAGTACAGTGGTTCCCAACCTGGGGTCCGGGGACCCCTAAGGGGGGCGGCAAAGATCACAGAGGGGGCGCTTAACCTGGGACCCTGCTGTCATCAGGTCAGCTTCTAGCTGCTAGCTGCTATCATCCTCGTTTTTCCTGCCGCCACGGCATCACTATTTTATGAACGAAACATGGCGGAGAAACGTAAAAGTGCTGATAACTCCTTTGTATCAAAAAAGAAAGTAAGGGAAAGTTACCTCAACTTTGGTTTCGGAGGGGGGGCTCAACTTTTCTTAGACATAAGTAGGGGGGGCGCCAAGGAAAAAATGTTGGGAACCACTGATCTAGTAGCCAGAAATGCACCTAACATGTAATGCTTGTAGTTTGTTTTTAAAACAGTGGTGAAGTGATTCAGGGTGGATTTCTCAATGCATTACAGGTGTCTGTCCATTCAGCTTCAAAATAAGCTAATTCAGCTTTTTGCAGGCGATCACTACATTCACTGGCATACACCACAACTCATGATAAATAACCCTGCCTTTTTAGAACATGATATATAAACTCTATGAAAAGCCATGGCTGAAATCAATGACCACATTGTTCCAAGTGTCCCCAACTATACATCTCCCCTGCCCGTTTTATTAGAAAACACATGAACAATTGACATCTGATATGTTTCTACCGATTAACTAGAGGAAGCTGAAACTTACGTCGATGATAAAGTCAGTGAAGGGTTTGAGGCTGTCCGGGTCGTCTTCGCTCTTGCGGAGCTCCCGTCTGTATTTGACCAAGAACAGAGCCAAAGTCTTCTCCTCCCTGGACACCTTCAGCCGGAGGTCCATCTTTTCCACGTCCTCTGGGCGGCGGAAGAGAGCAGCCAGGATGGTCATAGGTTTGGGAGAGTGGTCTTTGGCGTTCTGCCATACTCGCTTCATCTCCTCAACATTGCCATCTGGAGGTAAACCTGAGAAGATGCGAGCAGGAGGGATGAGCAGAAATTACTTTAAAAGGAACACGCCGACTTATTGGGACTTTAGCTTTTTCACCGTAACCCCCAGAGTTAGACAAGTCGATACATACCCTTCTCATCTCCATGCTCCGAATTGTGACAAAAGTGACAAAATAACGCCAACATGTTCCTATTTACATTATTTGATTTGTAGAGTCACAGCATGTACAAAAAACAACGTAACATGAGACACAGCCATCTTCTAACCGTAAACAAACCGAGAACTATATTCTCAGACAGGCTTGCTGCAAAGCAAATCATTCCGCCCAAGTACTATATTCTTCCACCTGAGAATATAGTTCCCGGTTTGTTTACGGTTAGAAGATGGCTGTGTCTCATGTTACGTTGTCTTTTGTACACGCTGTGACTCTACAAATCACAACATGTAAATAGGAACATGTTGGCGTTATTTTGTCACTTATTGGGAGCAGTAGGATTACTGGAACCATTCACCTGCATGCTCTGTGCTGGCCTGATGCCGCTGGAACCGTCAGACAGCATTACAGCACGCACGGAGATGAGAAGGGTATGTATGGACTTATCTAACTCTGGGGGTTACGGTGAATAAGCTAAATTCCCAATAAGTCGGCGTGTTTCTTTAACAACTACAGAAAACAAGCAAGACAAAGATTGGTATCCTGGTAGAAGTCTTCTGCGGTTACCAATAGGGCTGTGTACTGGCAGGAATCTGGCGATACGATACGTATCACAATACATGAGTCACGATTGGATCAAATTTTAACTATTTGATCAAAAGGTAATTCCTAGAAGAAGCGTAGTGGGTGAATGTGTTGGGTCCCCAGGCTGAAACTAGTGCATAAAAATGCTTGCACTATTCCTACACAGGGTACATCCAACACAACACGTTTTGTGTTGCAAAAACACGATTAAAAAATAAATAAAGAAATAAAAATCGATAGTGCGTTTTTGAAAATCGATACAGTACTGCAAAATAAAATATCACGATACTCAAGTGTATCGATTTTTTCTTACACCCCTAGTTACCAAATAGCCTGAGAAGAGTTCAATAATCAACAGTCATTGAATCATATACTGCTGACACATACGAGAGTTCGCCGTACCACAGAAGTCTTGAGAATTGTTGAGCTTCAACACTACTGAACCCCCTTACTGATGCCTGTACTTTGCAAACACAAATGGTACATGTTCTCTCAGACCAGACCATTTTCAAAAGGGATCTGAGCCATGACGAAAAGGAAAATATTTTCCAGTATGTGGGCACGTTTACCAAAATGGGCTACATGGGCAAAACGCAACACTAATTTTAGACAAGAGGTGGGAATCTCATCAGTATGAGTGCATCCATTTGCACAGAGGGAGCATAGCTTCTAGTCTTTATGCTGAGGTAAGCCAACTGTCTCCTGGCTCTAGCTTCATACAATAGAATTAAAATAACCCTCTACTTGATGGCAAGTAATGTAAGTAAGGGCATATATTTAAGAGCAACTTTTTGCTAAGGTGTCCTGGTGGCGCTGGGGTTTTTAAGAGGCTGACCATGACCAATCCCAATATCCCTGGCTCAAACACTTCTGGGAACCATCGTTATTTTCGTTCCCATGTTATCCTTCCTCTCTTTCCTCCACTGCCTTTCCCTGCCTCCCCTCTCACCTATGTACTGGGCCAGTTCCAGACTGTACATCAGCTCCAGCAGATGAGCAGCATGGCTACCAACAACCATCTTCTTTAGTTCCACACAAATCCGTTCTCCTGATATAGCTGCAAGTCCACGACCATTTTCCCTAATAGCAACCAGCGTCTCAGGCTCATGATCGTCTGGCGCCAGGGCCACCCTGCCGTAGAACCTTGGAGGGAAACGAGACGGTTGAGGTCAAAGTGCTTTTACGCCGAACAAATAAACAATGACTTTCTTCCATTCCTTTCTGAGTTGAAAGTGAAATGAGGCAGCCCACCTGAAATAACGCAGTATCCTCAAGTAGTCCTCTTGGATTCTTTGTTCAGCACTGCCAACAAACCGAACTTTTCGGTTCTGCAGGTCTTCATATCCTTTGAAATAGTCATATAATGTGCCATCAAGCCCTGTGAAAGGGAAAAAGTCACACAAAAATGAATAATTCTGACACAAGTGCAATAAAAAAAAAAGTGACAATGTGCACTGAATGCACCTGAACCGAAACACACTGATGCTGGGCATCTCAACAACACAAGCAAGTAATTTATAAGTTATTACCTAAAAACATGGAATTGATGGTGAGGTCTCTCCGCTCAGCGTCTTTCTGCCAGTCAGTGGTGAATTCCACCTCTGCATGACGTCCATCTGTCTGAACATCCACTCGCAACGTGGTCACCTCAAAGTTCTCATTGTGTAGCTATAAAAGATGACCAATAAACAAAAGACAGATGACTGTACAGGCACAGCAAAGACTGGCGTCATGCCATGGACATATGATCTCATTCTGAAGTCAATGTCCCTCTCTACCAACTCTTACTTGTGGGTAGTGCAGTATTTCAGAGGGTACTCAGAAATATACAGTATAGTTGTGTCACAGTCTGTACATGGTAAAGCTGCCTTATGCCATTGAAACATTGTAGGATTTTTATATTCAACCTACCTAATGGAGCCATATGCTCCAGCTCAAAACCTCTGCCCATTCGATGCAACATATTTACATATTCCAGGAATAAACAAATTAATCAGAAATAGAGCTTCCTGTTACTGGGCTGCTTATCTGTCCGTGCTGTATTTATAGCTGTCCACTGCTCCTAATGCTAAGGATGTGTTAAAATGCAGTAATAGAATTTCCCGACATTGAATGGTGTATGTGTGTGTGTGTGTGTGTGACGATTAAGCATAAAGTTTGTCGTTTTGTTTTGTTTATTAACATCATTTGTTTGAAATGGGCTACGTACTAAAGCCTCCCATGTGCATCATGGGTGTTCCAACAACAAACACCTTTACAAGGATCTTTGTTTCACTGCTGCCATCCCTCTGTACAATCCCATTCTGGGTTTATAATGTGTGTGCGTAGACACTTTAGGCAGATCTGACTCTTACTCTTGCTGTAATGGTCCCATGCTTCTCTCCTTTATTGTTGATCATCCGGATGCCGGCTGTTTGGAACATTTGCTTCATCTCCTCTGGAGTGGCTGTGGTGGCAAAGTCCACATCTTCAGGCTGCTTCCCAGACAGCAGGTCTCGTACGGCACCTCCAGCTATCCTCAGCTCATGCTGCTGCTTCTCAAACACCTCTGGAAAAAACGAAAGAAACGCTCACAGGAGTTGGGTAACTTTTCAGAGGACGTGTGTCTGGAGGCACAAACAATCTCACTGATTGAGTCAAACCTGGAGGGGCAGAGAAGAACAAACTTTCCAAGATAATGAATTCCACTGTCACGAATCAATAAAAAAAACATTCAATTATTTATTTTTCTTTTTATATTCTGAATGGAGTTTTCACTAGTTTGCCTATTGATTTTTCACTCAAACGAGATTCCGACTGCCTCCAGAGCAGCATGGGAAATGTGTTTTAGGCTAAGTGTGTGAAGTGTGAAGGTGCTTATACACCAACCAGACGGCCGACTGTCGGCAGAAAAGGCAGTCGGACTGATAAGTCGGGTCCCCGAGGTCTAAAAAATGCCTCAGAACACACTGAGGCGACGCAGACTTGAGCGTACGCTCTGCGCGTGCGCGAAACGTAATACGTCTCCATAGCAGCAGGCGGCGCTTCTCTGTATTGTTTCTATTAACAGTCTATGATTGTTAATTCCCAGAAAATGAAAACCGGCAGCTGATTGGACGAACGTGTCACGTGGGTCTTTTTTCTCCGGAAATTCACAGCCAGACTGTCATGGCGGCTCGTTCAGAATACGATCTCATATTGTACTAAAATAGTTCACCGAAACGTGTTTCTGAAAACATTTTAAGCGAGAAATAGGCCATGAAGCTGCTCAATCTTCAGTCTTCATTTCAGATCAACAAAGGTCCGTTAAAAAGATTTTCGTCAGATTTTGAGAGGCTCATCCGCTCTCCATTTCCGGGTGAGCCCCAACTGCCCTGTCTCCGACTGAACATGTCGGGTCGGCCCCAATGAAGGCCGACGGCTCCTCGGACGGACGACGGCACGGGACACACCGAACAGACTCGAGTCACCGACCTCGCCAGACGGTCCGACGGCCGATAATCGGCTCTGTGTGTCAGCGCCCTGAATTACATCAACAACCACAAAATCGTCAAGGTCCACTGCCTATGTGGGCACATTAAAGGGGCATTCCACCAATGTATCACATCAAAACCGGTTTACTAGTCATGTGGAGTGCTAGTCAGTTTGTCTTCTGTGGCTCTGGAGGAGCTTTGTTCAAGTTTGAGAAAGTTACGCTGTGGATGTCATCAGAATTATTTTGGCTGGAATTAAAAGACTTTAAAAAAAAAAAAATAATATAGCCTGTGTTCCATACTGGAGTTGGTGTTTGACATGTGTATTTCCCGGGTTTCGTTTGCATTATGCGAAATATTGGATCCATCATTTTTTTGGATGCTTGACCCTTTTTGGAGGCTAAAAGTCTGAATATTTCTACCTCTGTCGCATCGATTATGTCATTGTTTTAATCTGTCTCTAGCCCACTACCCCCAACATTATGGAATTGCAATAAAACGCTGAATCTCATAAGAAACAATAAAATATATTTGTTTAAATAAGACAGACATTTAAAGGTTTTTTTTTTCTAAAGCTTTTTCATTTGTAAATCATTGGCTACCTCTACTGCCATTAGGCCTGTCGCAAATGCAATAAATCAAGAAATCGCATGACAAATAAAAATGAGCTCGATCATTTTTAAATGGAAATTATCGCGGCCGGAAAAATTTCCATTTTATTTATTGTTTTTGATTGTGTTTGGTTTTTATTCCAGTGCATTTTTTGTTAACGGAAACTGAGAGTCCATTTTATTTATTGTTTTTGGTTGTTTTGTTCGTTTATTGTGGATATTTAAAATGTCTTCCAGTTCCAGTGTTAAATATTCTTTAGAAATAAAAATGTATTGATCTTTGAAAAGGTGTACCTGCATTATTATGCAATTGTCATTATATTAGATGGAAATGGTCTCAAACGACAATATTATCGTTTATCGCAATCATTTCTGGGACAAATTATCGTCCAGCAAAAAATGTGTTATCGTGACAGGCCTTAACTGCCATGTCTGTGAACAAAAAGAGCAGCTATATAAGTGACCACAGCTGTCATGTGGTTGGTCACAGCAGAATCTGGAAACATCAAAACATTTTTAAATGATTAGTAAGGCTTATCTTCACAGTTCAAAATTGCAAAGGAACGATAAATAAATACATAGAATAACTAAATTGACACAGGAAAAACATACATTGAACATTGGACCCTAGGGAAAAACATTGCTGAGAACATAACCCGTTTGAAAGGTCTCCTTAATGGGTCGTGTTAGGAGAGTATTGAGCTGGGGAACATCCCAGCTAACAATTTATGGTTCCCAGAACGTTCCGGTGTTACACCGAAATCTGTGACCCATCGAGATCGGTGTCCCCCTACCTCAACCTGAACCAAACCCGACCAAACCCCTGTCCCTAACCGTAACCACGGAAGGGGGCGCTACGCTTTTAACAGGAGGGACACAGATCACGACGGGTCACAGATTTCGGTGCAACACCGGGAACGTTCCCTGAGGGTTATGATTTTGGTTAGGTTTTGGTTCCCATGGAAAGTTTTCTTAACGTTTAGGGGACGTTAGTTTTTGGTTACTGTATACGCTCCACCGCATCTCACCTGCTAGTCCACTCAGTCCATCAGTGAACAGAGACTGGAACTCACTGGTCTTCAGCTGCATAGTGAAAAGACTCCTCCAACAGAAACCTGTTCTACCAATCACACGAGGACTCAATATCCTGCTCCACATCTGTACAAACAACAAAAAACGTCGTCAGGTGCCTGTTTGTTTAAGCTTTTATCGAGCTAACGTAAGCTATCGTTACATGTCATTGCAGTTCATGCTTACAAGCTTTAGCGGTCCGCGTGCATTTGTCACACTGTTCACACATTTGCCAGAACATTAGCAACATTGACACGTCAACGTAACCGCACTAAACATAACAGACAGAACTGACCTGCAACTTAAATAGAAGTTTTTTTGACCAGACAACGCTGTTATCTGTATTTCTCTTCCATAAAGCTTTGCAGGAAGTGTTTCGATAAAGTGCGTTTGCTGACCAATAATGTGAGGTTTCATCAGACTCACGAGGCGGGGTTTAGTTTAAGTCGTTTAAGTGCACGCGTTGTCAATAGCTTCTCGCGAGAGGTTTGTAACGGACTTTGTGGGCGGCGAATTTTTTTTTTTGCAGGATGGTAGGGGAAGAACCCGCCCTACTCTCCCTCTGAATGGCTAGTACTCGTTGCCTGCTCTGGTGGGATTGGTTATGGTCAGGGTAAGAATGTCAGGGTTAGCCAATCAGGGATGACTTCCCTAATGAATATTCATGAGTCTTCCCCTACCATCCTGCAAAAAAAATAAAAAATACAACTCGCTTCCGGGCGGCATCTGATTTCCGGCTGATGTATTTTGTTTTGGTCGGTAACTCTCTCTGTGTCGGTACTGTCGCTGTCAGATTAGCAGGGAGTCAAATGGCTAAAGTGGAGCTGGCACCGCTTAGACCATGGGACGACTTCTTCCCCGGCTCGGAAAGATTCGCTAAACCGGATGGCAAAGATTTGGCGAAATGGAACAACCGAGTTGTCAGCAATCTGCTTTATTATCAAACAAATTATTTGGCTTTGGCCATCGTTGTTTTCCTCGTTGTAGGGTAAGTTACATGACAACTTATGTCATTAACTACAGTAGCTGTTTAAGTGTTTATTTTGGCAGTTTGCAGCTAAATAGTGTTAACGTTACCCTTCCAGGTTGGTTGTAACCTTTTTCTGGTGTACTGATTTCGTTATTGTTACATGTTGTAGCCTAAAGGGATTGAAATGAGGGTACAGACGGGGATGTAGGCTAGACTCTGCTTATGTGAAGGACATTTGGAAGGAGTCCCATAAGAATGAATAGAAAGAAATTGTTCCAGCTGTCATGTTATGTACTGTCAGTGTGAACTCTTTCTTTCTCAACATGGGAACCATGTAGGAATATCATTTGAAATTAGAGGTGCAACGATGAATCGATTAATCGATTAGTTGTCAACTATTAAATTAATCGCCAACTATTTTGATAATCGATTCATCGTTTGAGTCATTTTTTTATTAAAAAAAATAAGATTTCTCTGATTCCAGCTTGTTAAATGTGAATATCTTCTAGTTTCTTCTCTCCTTTGTGACAGTAAACTGAGTATCTTTGAGTTTTGGACAAAACAAGACATTTGAGGACGTCCTCTTATGCTTTGGGAAACACTGATCCACATTTTTCACCATGTTTTGACATTTTTATAGATCAAACAATTAATCGAGAAAATAAACGACAGATTAATCGACCATGAAAATAATCGTTTTCCGTCAAACCCTATTTGAAATGTGTTCAATGATTATTAATATAAAAGTGTTACAGTGCAAATATGATGACTATGATGGACTCATGTGGAAGCACAGACTGAAATGAAGAGAGAAAAGAGGAGTCTGCAACCAATGTTGGGCCCTGACTCATACAGTGACGTGGAAACATGAAATGACACAAAATCAAGATTTCCCTTCTTATATACAGTATATGAGATGATTTCTGTGGGCCTGAAGTACAATCACTGATCTAGACTACTACAGACTGCCTGAAGAACTAGTCTATTATCTGATAACATGGAGTCAATCAGACCATCGGGGAACATCTCTCATCTAGGAAATATTTGGACTTCAGTTGGCACTTTGTTCCAACTAAAGCCCAGCTTTACTAAAAATAGTGGTGCCCTGTCATGGTCTGTTCACTGAACTGTATGATGACATATCGTTGCTATGGCCATGAAGGCCTCATGAGCCTCTGTCTAGTCAGCTGTTGCACTGCAGATAGCACAGTTGTGAGACCCTTGATTAGGGACATCACCCAGTATTGGATAACTTCTCAGTGAGTCAATCCTGAGTCATACCCCTAAACCAACACCGATGGACTTTGACCCATTCAGTTTACTTGTTTGATAAAACCCTATAATGTCATTGTTATCCAGTTTGTTAACAGCTCAGCCACATGCGTTTGAATGGACCCCATTTGCATTGCAAAAAGTGTTCAGGGTCTCCTCATACAGTTCTAATGCATGGATTCAGACAATTCACCACAACTGCAGGCACTGAGTGCAGATCTCACCTGAGGGTCTTCTGCTCGTAATTGTCTCCAAGTGTTTTTTTTAATAAAGGGGAATGTTTTCGTTGTGTCTGCATATTCATAGATGTGTGTGAGATATGCAGAGAAACAAAACTTTTGACTCTATAATCAATATCAAGTCACATGTGAAGGAACATACCAGGTTGTTCAATATAAAATAAAATGGTTGTACAAACAACATCTAACCACTTGGTGGAGCCAGTGACCACACACACACACACACACACACACACACACACACAATCCTGCCTGTGAGAGACTGACCCCTGTGCTCTCATGCGCCTTGTGTTGCTGCCCTGCAGGTTCCTGAACCCTCTGGGGATGTTAACAGCCATGGTCGTGGTGTCGGCCGTCTTCCTGGGTTCAGTGTGGGCCGGAGAGAACAGAGCTGTGATCAGCAACTTTAAGAGGCACAATCCCACAGCGTTTGTGATCGCTGTCATGGTCGCAAGCTACATCTTAATCTCTATGCTGGGGAGCGTCATGGTGTTTATGTCTGCAATCACTTTACCTCTGGCTTGTAAGTTCAAGATGATAATGATCACATCGATTGTATAAATATCTGTTACTGCAATATAATCTTTGGCAAAAAAGAAGAAAAGGAAACAGACAAATATAAAACTAATTAGCTGAATAAATGGGTTTTTATTACTTAATAAATATCTAATTGAGTATAATGATTAGTGCATTTGAGGTATTGTTAAATTAACCTTCGACACGGACTGATCTCATGAAGTGGCGTATGTATGACACGCCAATATCAAGACGCATACTCGTTTTTTAGCGTGTTTATCAACGCCGTTTGGCCTCCATTGACTTACGTTACCTTGCGATTGCGTGTGAATTGACGCCGTAGCGAGTAGTATGAAAGGGCGGAAATCCGTGTAGGGAGGTTGGCCGTGGAGGATGGGTAAAACGCAGGACTTTCACCCAGGTGTGTACTTCGTGTTCTGCGTGGGACTTTTCCTTTCCACGTTGTTCTTTTCCTAAACCCAAACCAAGTGTCACGTTTCCTTACGATTCCTTTCCTTCCTTCCTTCCTCGCGATAACACGTAGCCTCGCGATAACACGCCACGTGGCTTTAGAAAGCGGACGTTGCAGACTGCTGTCTGCTGTATACAGCGTAGACATACACGCGGATAGCTCAAAATGCGTACAGATAACACGAAAGTGGCGTGTATGTTTACGCAAAGTCATGATGTCATGTTGTTAGACAACACGGTTCTTTCAAAATCAATAAAATGTGTTTTGGACTGAACTCTTTCAGATTCTCAAAGACTAGTCTAGTCTATGTCCTTGACGTTCCACTTCCGTGATTGCTCCGGTGCCGCAGGATGCATGTCTTTTCGCCGATGTCGGTTTCCTTCCGCTTTCTCTGTCTTGGAATTTTAAACACCGGTGGATTTATGAGAACTACGGTTAACTGCTCCTCAGATCTCTGCAGGGTAAATCCAGACAGCTAGCTAGACTATCTGTCCAATCTGAGTTTTCTCACGCACAACTAAAACAACTTTTGGACGTACACGTTCTACCAAAACAAGTTCCTTCCCGAGGCTATTTTGCAGCGGCTCCGCGCGGAGCTTAGCGCCGCCCCTGACGTTTGTGATTGGTTTAAAGAAATGCCAATAAACCAGAGCACGTTTTTCTCCAATCCCGGAATGCTGTGCGGACTAGCTGCTGCGTGTGGAGGAGGGTCTGGCAAAGCGAGACTACTCAAAGACTGATGTTATAGTTTGACGGTTTGAAGGTTTATAGATTTGTTTTTGCCAAATATTTAAAACATCAACAGTCACTTTTTCATCTGCTTTTCAGTGGTATTTGCACATGCTTCCTTTCGCCTCCGCAACATGAAAAATAAGTTGGAGAACAAAATCGAAGGAGCCGGACTGAAGAGGTCACCGATGGGCATTTTGCTGGAAGCTCTTGGTCAGCAAGAGGAGAGCTTTCAAAAGATCCAGAGCTTTCTGGAAGGAAAACTGAAAGAGTGATTGGACTTCATGCACACGTTCTTCTTTTAACCAAAGATCTTGACTTTTTTTTTTTTTTTTCATGTCTGTCTAAACCTCTTGAAGTTAGTTTCGTATACAGTATGTTCACAACAAGCGTGTGTTTAGAAAAGAAAGCTTGTAATCTGAAGGGCTTTATCTTTACCTCAGGGTATCTGTCACTCCACTCAGAACTTGTCAGGGCACTTTTCTCAAACAGTGATGAGAGCATCTCACTTCTCTGCTATGCAACGTGTCAGTGTTTCTGTGCAGCACAGCTGCAGACTCCTTCCTAGGTATGAAATCTGTCTTTAATGAGTCTCAGAAACAGCCGACGGCCCTGCCAGTTGGTTGACGCTCAGAATAATGTGAATAATGTCTCCTCACAGAAAATCTAAGTTTGCTTAAGTATGCCGTTGAATAGAAACCAACCAACCATATGTTCATGCAGATCAAAAGAGAAAGCACTGCTTTGTCTTGAATTATGAAATACATGTGACTCCAAACACTGATCAACTGTGTCAATATTTAAAATGAAGACTTCAAAAGAGTGTGAGGTCTTAACCCGTGGCCATCAGTATTCCTCCTGCACCTCTCGACTGTTTAATCTTGACAATGCCCCCTGGGTGACGGATTGGCTAACTCCGCTTTCCTCTCCACTTACACCAATGCTAATCATGGGGCTGCAGTAGATTATAGTGTGGAGAGCTGAGCGCTGCACAGTGACAGAGTGGATTCATCTGCACAGCGCTGGGTCAGCTCCTTTTTGTTTTTTATTGGATTCCATTTGAAATTGACTGCAGATAACGAGAATCCATGTGGAACATAATGCTCTGCTATTTGGTTATGTGGCAGCGTGTAAGGATTGGGGGAAACATGAAGATAAGAATGATGGGCATTAAAAAGTAATCACTTTAGAGTGCTGTTTTTTCAAACACGTCCAGATTAACCCTTTGCTTTCAAAATGACTCAAATCCATTTCAGACAGCATCATTTCTCTGTTAGGTATGCGTGGTATTTTTCAAATGTCCCCTTTTGATGACCTGTGCACACTCGGGTGTAATAGTATTCCAGTGGCTCTCCAGTTTAACTTTGACTTGAGCTGCAAGGTGTTCCCCCTCTGTGCTACAGTAGTGATTTATGTCCTCTCACGCTTAGTCTCATCTCCATCCACATTGTGCAACTTGGAAGGAGTAAACACAACAACTGGTGGCAATATACTCAAGTAAAGTCATGTCTCTCATGACACACTGGAGACCCTTGTTCAGCTGCAGCTGCTGGAAGGATCCTACCAACACGTGCGTGCTGATGCACACCCAACAGGTGTGTGTGTGTGTGTGTATTTGGGGTTTTCTCCTCAACAGATGTGTAATACAGGAGGGGAAGTTACACACACAAGACAACACTCAACCTTTCCTTGTGTTTTTGCATGACTCAACGACACTGAACTCACTTGTCATTTTGAAACGACCATAATTGCGTTCAAAGGTAATCTTAAGTGAGGCAACAGAAGTCAGTGGATGCGACACAAAAACAAACCTGTTTACTTTTTCAGCTCTCCCTGTGCAGGCTTCTTGACTTGCAACATCTGCCTCCTGTTTAGTTTCCACAACATAAAAAGGCGTGGGACAGGAGAGTCATCTAGTATAATACAATACTTGATGTTGTTGGCCATGCACACTTTGATAGCACGCTGCCTTTTGGGTTGACCCATCCGTCCCTCAACTTGTCTGAGAGGCTTTGGCTTTTGGCCGGCCAAGCTGGTTAACTCCCCTCATAACTTTGACAGCCTGTCAGTCAGCAGATCTGGCTGCTTGGATCTACACTACAGTTGTGACACATTAATGATAACCTGCTGTAACCTTTGCAGTCTGCTGTATCCTTATGTGAGCTCTGCAACCTTCCCATAAACCCACGCTGCCTTTACTGCCTCCTCGATAGAAGGTCATCCGTATTAGACCATGTGACCAATCAGCTAATCCAACTATTCACCCTTCATAACTTGTCAGAGCCATTACCCCCTGGATCAAGGTAAGTGTGCTGATCCTGGGGAAGCCACGGCACAGCATGATTTATAGTCACTTTGATCAGAGTTTGAGTTAAGCTGAGCTCTATGGCAGGTTGACGTGTGTGACGTATTCTATGGGTATTGTTTTAAGATACTAATGCCGAATCTGTACCAGTTTGACACCTAAACAATTCTTATTGTAATAGCTTACTTTGAGAAAACATGTTTGTCTACAAAAATATTTTTGCAATTAACAACGGTCTTGAATGCAATTGTAAAAACACAAGCAGATGTATAATTACTTTTTCGGAATAAAACTGAATCAAATCAAGTATGATTTCATTTGAATTTGATTTAAACCAGCGTTACGTGATGTTTACTTCCTAGGACGTAGCAAGCTGTAAATACATTAACATATCACCTTATTAAGTCGATATGCCTCAATTGTTAGCAAACAGTTGCCTATTTACACATCGAGCAGACACGGCAACGTTAGTATTCATTTAGAGTTGTATTATTGTCCATCTCGTTAATTTAAGTCCAATATTCACTCTCCTTTTAACTCAAGAGGAGTCTGGCTCTTTAGCTGCTAAATGCTACAATATGTTTAGGTATTTGCTAACTATGTCTGGCTTCTATTTGGTCCTGTGCAGGTAGCTAACAGGAGTTAATGAGAGTGGTGAGACGGAACCAAAAAGTTGCAGCCGTAAACCGAAACAATGAGCTGACAGGAACTGAGGAAGTCAGGCAATAACCCTCTGCTGCTTTGTCACTACGAGCAACACCTTTCACATTACAAATAATCGTTAATATAAGAATAAGAGCAACTTTGAATTGGCAACCCTTTGTTCAAAGAATAATTAAACAAGATTACGATTGTGACCAGATGTTCGATGACAGCTTTCGCTACTTCTTTAAATACAGTGTAACAGACACATTTTGGTCAGTACCTATAAAGTATTGAGGTATGATACCCAGCCCTAATCTGCTCTACATGTTGAGAGTTTTGCCTGAAGTGTGTTAGATGAGGGGAAAGTATATAGGAGCCCATTGTTTATGTAGTCAAGTGTCAGCTGGAGCAGCCTCGCCTGATGTCTGGCTGCAGCTGGTGTGAAGCAGCAGAGGCACAGAGACAGAGGGAGACAGCTGGATACAAAGCACTCCCCCTCTCGCACACACTGCCTCGGGTACAGCCAAGGAGCTAGAAGTGTCTGAGACCTCCCCTGAGCTCGCACAAGAAGCAAAACACTTAGAGGCACTGCGAGTAAGTAAAGCTGCTCAACTGTGGCCTTCATAAAGAGGCGAGCAGAGGCAGGATACTCTTCTAGTGGTAGAAAATGTCTCCTGGCTGTGGAAGGAAGGCAGGGAAAGGAGGTGAAGGGTTACAGCTAATCTACAGGGGAGGCAATACATGTGTACAGCAGACTTCTATAACATGGATGCCTAAAGAGAGGGTTTGGTGCTATAAACACTAGCTTGTCGTTCACAGGGAGGGCAGAAGAACAGGTTATAGCCCATAATGGGTGTGACAGCTTTTAAAGACTGGTTTGGTCGGTTTACAGCTTAAGGACACATAAAACCAGCCTGGCAACACAGCAGGCGGTGGGAGTATTCCTAAAAGTAGATCATTTATTCATAATTAGCTCTCATCAAGACTGATTGCAGCTCTGCATTCATTCTTACAAGCTCAAAAATGAAAAAAAGAAAGCTGGAATGTAACCAGTACTATACTGTACTCTATCCAATCTTTCCAACTGTAATCTGCCTTCTTCAATGCACCGCAGACCATTTATGTGGATAATGTATTTGTGTGTTGCAGTTGACCAAAGACCACCGTCCTAAGCCCCTGTGATAAAGCCTGTTCTTTAAAACAATACAATTTAAATGAAAATGTAGTGGTGACAATCGTAGTTTCTTCAAATCCCATTTCATTAATTGAACTGGCTGAACTGAACAGACGCTCAATTACCTAATTTAATGGATTTGGATTTAAATCCCGTTTTCCTGCACTCAGATGGATGAGGTTTTTTTCTTTTGAGTAAATTTCCCTGACAAGTTTCTAAGTCTGTATACTGGTCTCAATACATATGACCTACAAACTCAACAACGTTTCAAATGCTGATTTTCTTTTAATTCAAACAAATTCAATTATACAAATTACTAAGAACCAGCTTAACAACAGTTGTTTACTATATATTACATGCTTCTCAAATACATAAAAAAATGCTCTAAAAAAAGACAGAACCAGTGTATTTACAATACCAACATTTACATACAGCTTGATTCTCTTAAGAGAAATTGGGAGCACCAGTCCATGATTTCCAGCATGGGTGAAATAACCATGTTAAAATAATAAAACAAAACTGGATTTTCTGTCTTCCTGCAGTGACTTATCAGATGTGGCAGTGATATCAAAGTTTGGGACTTTGGGTAATACTCAAATGGTGACATGTATTTGGCTCAATTGTACTGTTAAGCACTGACCATGAGATAGATTGAATACTTTGTAAATGACAAACTAGAGTACAGTGTGGTAGATACAAGCTATGCAATGATAAAACTAGGTCTGGTGACTGCAGAATGCTACAGGAAGTAGCCATCTTTTTGAATCATTTTTAATAAGTTCAATCCTTCATTGTGATAATGTCCTTATACATCCTTGTCCAATCCTTCATGGTTAAACTGTTCATACATGTGTGCAGAGCGTTGTTCATTGCGGCTCAGTGTCCTCTCACAGAGACTGTCCTAGTCCTTGGTTTGTGAAGCCTGCATGTCTTCAGTAAAACACTGGAGAAGTTAAGTCCACATCAGGTCCTTGTATAGCTTCAGTGCACAAGTGCTATCACCACAAACAATTGCAATTCAGACATGAAGACGCTCCCGTGGGGTTTTGTTATGATTTAAAGGTTGATTTAAAGGTGTGGGTCAGTTCGGCAATTGCATTCAAGAGAACATAAAATGAGAGGGCTTCATTTCCTTTACACGCTGAATCCCACAGAAGTTAAGTTCCTTCATTCTTTGGATCCTCTTGAACAGAACAGGTAAGTGCAATCTAAGGCACAATGACAACTTGTCAAGGTGAAAATTCATACAGCACATTGAGAGACAGGCAACTACACGATTGTTCCCGGTTTTGAGTCTTCATGCCAGTAAATCTGCTCCTCAGGCTCCAGGTTAGTGTGCATTTGGTTACTGATGTGTGAGTCCATTTGGCTGACATCTATGTAGGATCTGTAACAAACACATACAATTGAAACCCATTAGACAGGTGGCAAACTGAATGTAGCTTGTGACTGGTTAACTATGAGTTTAGAATGAATTAACCCTGGGCTGGTAAAACCACCCTGTCATATTTCAGCTCTGTAGTGCCAAAAATCAGGAAACGGAACCAAAAAAAAGTAACGGAAACATTCATGAACTCGGTTACATCAGGCATGTTAATTATAAACTCATTTTCAGACAAAGTGTAAACCCAGGGTCAAACATTCCCACCCAACAAAACAGCAGATGCACAAAGCAATTATACACACACATATAGCTTTCAAATGCGAAACTAGTCAGGGGTCACATTTTTACCTCTGCCACACAAGTGCTCTCCCACCACCGCAAGACACCCAGAGAAACAAAGCAAAAATCAGCCAGAGTAATATGAAAGGATTTGGAGTTTTCTGTTAGTCCCTGCCACATATATAAGACACATCACCATCACCATGATAACCATGTGGAGTTAATGGGGTAGTTTCACATTCTCGTCTCACCCTTTCTTCTGTGCTGTGACTGATAATTGAGGGGAGGGGGTTAATTTTCCTGGTCAGTAGCATAGGCAACAGCACCAGACCTCTCTAAAGGGCCCACAGGGCACGCCATCCTATCACTGCTCCGCCAGTCAAACTCTGGGGGACATCTGCGCATGAGAGGGGGCAAAGGTCAAGGGTGAGTGGCAGCACATGGGCAGGGAGTCTCTGCATGGGCCAAGAGGAAGGCAAATAGCAAAGGAAAACAAACTATGTAAGGCACACTGCAGAAAAATGTGACCACTGGATGACAATATGCCAGCTGGAAGAGGAAGTGGGGCAGGCATGTTTTTCAAAGAAGCCATGCAGTTACCTTATCATAAATGACAATGAAGGATCAGTCAAACATCTCAAAAATGCAAAGTTCACTTCAAAACATCGACAAGCAGACTATGGAGTCACGTTGCAGACAAACTGAAAGAAGCAAACGCACAGGCTCCGGCTGTTGCTGTTTACTTACTATGAACTACCTTTAGCAAAGGACACCTTACTGAGCCTGTGCCCTCTGGAGGATTGTGGCTGTGCAGGGCTGGAGGCCACCTGCCTGACCCGACAGCCGGGGGAGTAGGAGGAGGTAAAGGTGGAGGAGGGCAGGGAGGAGATGGAGGAGGAAGCTGAGGAGGAAGAACTAGTAGGGAAAAAGGCACAGCGCCTCTGGCCATCAGGGCTGTGCCGGGAGCCCTTAAAGAGCTGTGAGGAGCCATATCTATAAGAAAGCAGGGGCCAGTGGACAGTTAAGGAGGAGAGCAGAACTAGTCTTAAGCTCTGAGGAAGAACTGTCTGCCTGCTGCAAAGATCCTATAATCCTACTGCTGAACCAGGATGTCATGTCAAGCAGATGAATGTTTTCTGATTTCCTAACTTAAGTGTGACGTTGAAGAAAATGTAACATTTGCTACACATCAGTCCACAGTATTGTTGTGTATAAGGGATAACAAATGCAGCTTATATTTTCTGTAGCCATCCATTCTAGGTAATTAAACAGTAGTGCTTAGCTCTGGGGATAAGGAGGATCAGGGAGTGGCTTATTGGATAAGGAGCTGAGTTTTTTTTCTCACCTGTTGTGGGCGGAGTGGCTGTAGGGGGCTGTACTGTAAGAGTAGGTCTGCGGAGCACGCATGGGCATGTCATATTCCGACATACCACCACCACTCATGTGGTTGTGCCAGTTTACGCTGGAGGACGCTGAGGACACTGGAGAGAAAAAAATGCTACAAGTCAGCAACTGATCCACATACATGTGAAACCAAGGTCAACAACATAATGCATGAGACTGTAATACACGGTGCAGTGATCTAACCTGAGTAGGAGATGTTCCTGCCGTTGTGGCTGTGGGGTGCAGGCATGGTCTGGTAGCCCAGGCTCTGCTGGGAGCCTCTGTCATAGTCGTAGTTGTATGCTGCCTGTTTGTGTGCAGCGTTACGTTGGTACCAGCCTCTCAAGTGTTCAGCCACCAAAGCCTTCTGGATGTTCTTGCCGACCTGCTCGTTGCTGCGGGGCACCTGGCGGTTCCTGGGTGGCCGCAGCGTGGCATACGGGTTCTGCGACATGCTGTCTATCTCGTCGTTACCATAGTGACTGTGCATGTCGTGGCCATGATAAGCTGTCGGGGTGGGGTTGTATGAAGGATTGACGTTATAGTGTCCCTCCATCTCATTGCCGTACATGTAGACTCCGTTGGAGTAAGGCTCTGGTTCTGCGTAGCTGGGATAACCCGTCACATAGTAGGCTGTCGTGGTGGGTCTGGCCTGCGGCTGGTAGGCGTAGCAGCGGGTGTCGGGCTGAGCCAAGTTAGGCATGCTACCTGTGTTGGCGTACATGTCTTTTCTGTGGCGGCCGCGAGCTCTGCGCCGGTGCGTGTGGTTACCAGGGATGCTGTACTCTACGCTGGATTGGCTTGTGTAGGAGGAGCCGTCATCGAGGACCTCAGTGCTGTTGCTGCGTCGGGCTGGGGAGAAGGCGAACGTTGGCACAGGAGGTTCCGTCTCTGTCAGGAGCTGAGACTGGGACTCCAGACTACCGCTACGCTGGCGGAAATGTTGTGGAGCATCCTCTGATCTACAATTTAAAAACACTATTTACAAGATGTTCAACAAAACACAAATGTGAAAAGAATCCCATTTTCTTCAAAACGGTCTATGTGTTACTATGGATGTCTTCATTAATTTAGTTATTAACAGATTGATGGTGAAGTGCTGATGTGAACAGCATGATTGGTGTGTAACTGGCCCCATGAGCTGTTGATGAGACAAAAATAAAGAAATACACTGATGAATAATGGCCCTACCTGAGCTGAGTGCTGCTGTAGGCGTTGCGGGTAAGGAGGGGGGTGGGGGGCATGCTGCGGGCATCACGTGGCTGTCTGGAAGCCGGTTTAAACGGGCTGCTGTGGCTTGATAAGGCATTACGGTGACTGTAGTGGAGAGAATCCTGGACTTGGCCGTAATATAATCTGAAACACAGATAACAACAATGTTTTCAGGGCATTCGCCTCTTTAGGGCAGAGCTTTTTATTGAGATAAACACCTATCCTCTCTTCATTTTCTCTCAAAACTGAAGAGGAAAAAAACACCTTGGGTTTGCTTGAATGCAGCACTTTAGTCATCACTTACACGTGAATGACTACCATTACATAGTCCATTGATCATTCTTTTCATGCAACAGCAAGCATTATGACTGTTTAAAATGAGATGAAATCTCTGAAGCTGAGGGCAACACATCACCCATATCATTTTGTAAACACTTATGAAGTAGCTGTCATTTACACTACATTTCCAGGGCCCCTATGCTGTTTCCCTTTTCCTCTCTCCTCTTTGCTTGGAATTATTGTTTGCTCCTTCACAGGCAGCGACATGTTCTTTTCCATCTATTTTTAAAGCCAGTGCATTGGGCTGATAAGAGGGAGATTGTTGGAGAGGCAGGAAAGGAGGGAGGAGGTGACTGGCAGGAATGTAGCTCTCAATGCACTCTACAGGTCTGTACTGGCTCCATGCTTAGGGCATCTACAAAAACAACTGTCAGATACACATTGGAAATTCAAATATTAATAAATGTCATGAGTATCAGTGCTAGCTGTATACCTGCTGTCTGCATGCTCGTCATTGGCAGAGTCCCGTCTGTCATTGTTGTAGTGGATGTCCAGAGTTTCTGCATGGTGTGGTCTTGGGGAATACTGAACCGATCTGGACCGCTGCCTCTGGGAACTGAGCTCATCATCTGGATGATAAAAGTGATTGCTTGGTTAAAATGTATCTAAAATGCAGGGAAGGAGAGAGTTAGCACATGCACACTGAGCATGGCTACGCCTGGGCACTTACCGTCATCCAGAGTGAGGCTGTCAGATAGAGAGCTGAGGTCTGAAGGGTTGACATCATCTGGTAATAGAAGAGAGAAAACGGTCCTCAGAGACGCCTCTGACTTTTCATAGAAAGTAACAGATTGTTCAATCAATTACCACGTGTTACAACATTAAAATGAATTTAAAGCATTAGTAGCCTGTATAGAGTTGTCACTTCAGTTGGTGATGACATCTACCTGCTAAGATCAGTGAGGCTCTCTGGGTGGGTTTCCTTCCTTTCTTGATCCTGTAGGCGTTGATCTCCCTCTCGATCTCCTCCAGCTTCCTCATCGCATCCAGACAGTTGTTTCTCCTCTTTTTCTTCACCGTCTTGCAGAGGTCATCCTCGTTGGATAACTTGATGGCTGCTTCCACAATCTTCTGCTGCAAGGCGAACCTGCTCTCCAGATTCCTCAGATGTGGGTCCTGCAGAGAAAACACACACACACACACACAGTTAAAAGGGGAATTTCCCAAAAATAAAGACAGATCCTATCAGCAATAGTAGTACTCTGAACAAAGAAACAGACGTCAAAGATCTCCAAGACACAATATGGAATGTATCCAAAAACATTCATTTTCAGTGTGCTGACATACTCATATTCTAAATCATATTCATGTTTCCAACTGACTTGCAGATAGAAACCAACTACAATTCACAACAAGTGTTTCAGGCAATGCATTATGCAATGTATGCCTCTAAACACACACATTAAACTCTTAAGCCTGATTTCAAAAAGTCAAATGATCTCTAGGTTTACAAACATAGTGCTGCAAGAACTGTGTCAACAAAGTGTGACATGCTAAATTACATAACAGAAATATATCACAACACAACAATAGCTATACTAACCTCATCATAGGGGAAAAGGTCATCCAGCTTGAAGGCTGTCCCAACACGGCGCCGTACGTGAGGAGCTTTCTCACCTGTGGCCAAGGGATACTCTTTAGGCAATCTGCCAGTAAGTTCCTGCAAATGAGAACAACCAACAGTCAGCTGAGAGTGTTGACGTTTTAAACGTCATTGGAAAGCATCAGAATGAGAGAGGCACTCACAGCTTCTCTCATGCAGATCTGTTTCAGTTCCTCAAGTTTCTGTGTCAGTGTGTGTTTAAGGTCCTTCTCTTTCTTTTTCAACTCAGCAACCTTCTCTTTCTTCTGTTCCTCGCTGACTTCAGAGTCAGCGGAACCTAGAATAATCACACATCTGATTAACTACAAATTGCAGTAATCAATCATCACCCATCATTCTAATGTGGAACAGGAGCCATTATCTTATTTACTCTCTGCTTACCGGCTGAGATGAGGCTTCCGTTGCTGGCCATGATAAGCTGGTCTCTGCTCTCAATGCTGGAAAGTTTACTGATACGCGGGGCACAGATCTCTGTGAGGTCCATGGCGATGTCTCCTGAACTCCTGGTTGTGGTCATCGTTGACTGTAGGGATGGGAAGAGACAGTTAGGAGGAGGGAACAGAGTAGTGAGGGAGGGATTGTGAGTACTTCATTTAAATTAAAACAGCGCACTGCAATAGTGGCGGCGCCATTTGCATGCTTGGTACTCCAAGCGCACTGCTCTCTCATCAATCAGTGTGGGCTCTATTCCTGGATGAACACTGACACACCATCTGCCTTTGAGGGAGACAGTGGCTGAATAACCTCATTTAATAGCCCCTATGCTCAGCAGATATACAACATAAACACAAACACATGGACCATGAGTGTATCTTCAGGGCATTCGGACAACTTTTAACACTTGCAAAAGGACCTAGTCTGTGAATACACTGTGCCTTTTATTCTCAATGGGGCAGTCATAAAAAAACATGTATCCATTCGAAACATGTTATATTGTATATGGCTATTTGTAGTTTACTTTCAGTTAAATATGTTTCCTGTTAAGCCACAGACAAGGCAAAAATAGGCATAATAATAGGCACACCTACTACGACTATATCATTCTGCCTGCTATATCAGCAGGGTGATAAAAATCTTCTACTCAGAGCAATTACAAGCTCTTGTGCATTTTCAAGCTACCTAAGCGCCTGTTACTTCTGATTCAATAGATAAAAGCAATTCTATTCCTTTTAAACCAAGGACGTGACAGTTTCCCAACATACGGCATACCAGCACAGGACCTAGTTACATAAAATACATTAAATGTCATATCCCTTTATCAAGCTATTTATACAAGTCACTTGCATAGGACACGGAACAGGCAGTGCATCACATGATGTATAGTCACCACTACACTATGCTGTGACACTTGTACAATAACTTTTAAACCTCAGTCTTCAGCCCATATTCAAACTGGAAGAGAAGGCAGGCTTAAGGCTCATTTTAAAGCCTGGTTAAAACAGGTCAAAACTATAGCTCACACTGATCTGCTCAGTTAAATGATAATACATGTTATTACCCAAAATTCAGTTCATAATTGGGTCAATACTTGAAAAACTGACTTTTCCCCTGTGTGACCTCCCTAACCCACACCCACACCCACCGGACCCTGATCTGTAGGTGGGTCATCTATGCGGGTCACTCGACATGAGGCAAGATCTCTACACAGGTCAAGCATGAGAGAGTATTAGATTGTTATATTTGAGTCAGCAGTAAATGTGAACAAAGGAAAGTGAACCTGTGAGGAGAAAACAGACAGACACTCACTTTGCTTTGCTTCCTGTCCAGGTAGAACTGGTGCTGACTGATGGCCATCACCCAGATGGTTTTAATCAGAGAGTGGCTGGCATACCATGTGTGAATAACCAGACCAGTCTGTCCGAAAGTTTGCTTGGTCACTGTTCTTCTGTAGAAGATAATAAGACAAACATTCAGTACTTGTGCTGATCCAAGAAGCAAATATGTTCAAATCCTGAATACAAACTTGATGGTATATAAACAAGGTTCTAATTAAGATGAAATAAGTTGTGTTAAGCAAAGCTTAGAAAAGATATCTTATAAAATCTTTGTCCAATTCATTTGTTAAATAATAAACTGAAGAGCAACATAAAACTCATTTTGAAACAGACAATGGGATTTAAAAACATTTTTGAAAGGCTGAAAGTGCGACATTAAAGCCTGTGTGAAGGGCAGAGGTCTTATAACAATCTTAGAATAATAAAGTGGCCATTCAACAGCATGAAAACACTCATTTAACAAACAAGCTACAGCTATTAACATTGTGTTCTAAATGGGCCACTGGCTGCAGTGTATGATAAGGACATCTGAAGCAAGCAGCAGCTAACATGGAAACACTTCAAAAACAGTGAAGATCAGTTAAGCTAAATTAGGCGGTTTGCCTTCTCTGACCTGTGTGGGTCGTTCACTTCCACTGCAAATTTCTTCTCGCGGAAATACAAATTCTCTAACTGCTTCCACTGATACAACTGCAGAGAGACGGTTTGGCAGAAAGGGGGAGGGGAGGGGTAGAGAAACAGAACACATTACTGAGTATACAAGCCAACACAGGACTATTGATTAAAATGTGGATTTGCACTACATAAACAGAAATGTTATTTGATGCATAAAGGCTGTAAAACACACAGTCGCATTAAGTTACACAGAAAAGGATCAATTTCGCCAAATGACAACACAACAGGGAGACTGGTGATAAAACTTGCTTTGTTTCAGCCACAGCAGCCTGCCTTTTAGCACTATTTCTTCTGGTTATCTTACTTGCAATATTAGCAAAAAACACTAACAGCTGAAGCTGTGAATGGGGCTCAGCGGGCCAGCCAGTCAGGTGTAGGTGTAGGTTCGGGCAGGAGCAATTATAATGCTGCCGCAACTGCAGGGAGCAAAATCGTGCCAGGCGGCAGGCCAATTTCTCATTTCATACTTCTGTGGAGGGAAGCAGAGGCAGGACTTCTCTGTGTTGGAATGAAACATCTGCTCCACTGATACTGGCTTTAATAAACAGATGAGCCACTTGTCTGTGAACTCTTCCCTGCTCTCATTTTGGTAAAAAGAGAAACGCTGCACAACAATGGGGCTGAGATTAATGTAGGAGAAAAATTATAACCACGGTTTTACCTGACACCAGTACAAAAAACACATTATATCTCTCGTACCCTAAGAGAAACTGTGCCTGCCTAGTGTAAGAAATTACAATAAGCGGACACATACATATATATTCTATAAAAAATTACATATCTTCCTTTACAACAGCGTGGCTCACACAGTGACAGAGTACCTGTATCTAGAGCCCCTAGAGCAGGTACAACACCACACGAAAGAGAACATTTAGAGGATCACAAGGAGACAATAAAACATAAAGACCCACTGACTACTTGACACACTTAACAGGTAATAGTTGGATACAATAATAAGGCTTACCGTGAAGGGTATTTTTTGCTTATTTAAATCCCTGCTGAATTCTGTTCGGTTTGTATTTAATCTTTTGACTTTCCCACAGGGCTAGAGCTTCCTCGAACAATACTCCCCCTTGTCTGTTCTCAGGGAGCCAGATAGGTGTTGCAAGAGTTTCAGCTGAGCTGACCACGCCCCTTTAACCACCCCCCTCCTCTGACATCACAGATACATCACAAAGACATCAGGCTGCCTTCAACGCTCTGCTCTCTCTCTCCCTCCCTCTCCTACACAGCTCACTTTTTAGTCAGACCAGATGAGCTGGTTGTACACAAGTATTTACTAGGCCAGGTTTTTTTGAAGACATTTGTATCTCTGCTCCACTTCCCGTCACTCACAGATACTGTATGTGATCAATCCTACACAGACTTTGAATACTCCACTTCCAACTGGGAAGTTATCTGCTTTTCATATTGTAAATACCACACAAAGCACTGCTGTGCGCCTGAATCTACTATAACCATCTCCCCCACCAAGGCAAACATATTAGGAATCTGTTACTATGGTCTAATCATTAATAGCAAGGGCTCTCTTTGCTTTCCTGTCAGGCCACTTAACCAGGCAAAAAGAAACACTATGTTTTTACTTATATCCAACAGGCATCACACCTTAGAGTTTCAAGGTATGTGTTTAATCGGTCTATCTTACACTTTGACAGCAAGCTTCCATTTTGTATGAATTTTAAATTAAGATGTTTTACTCCTAAGCTGTAGTGCTATTATCAATGACAACACTGAATGCCAACGTTTGATTTCTTGTCAAAGTATACAAACATTGTCTTTATAATTGTGGACATTACATATTCAGTCTAGCAGTAAAATTAAGAGCATGGTACTAAATGAATAATGGGAACTACCCAGCAGGACACTTCCAAAAAGCTCATCCCACTGCAGAGGGTACCCCATGCCAATTCACACCCTCTAGTCACTATCACTAGGAACATTTACATTGTAACAACAGATCTGGAACAAAGGTCTTGACAATAAACACACACTTTAACTGGATCATTCCTCCTATTAGAGAAACTTCACACCAGTGTGCCAGCACATAGATGAAACTAAAAGAGGACTCTCCTGTGATTGCTGCTGAAGCCACTGCCAAAATATTTCAATGATGTGACACACCTCAATTCCTACAAATCACAGGACTGCAAGAAGTCCTTTTAAAGAGCAACTTGCAGCTTGAATTTCTTTCTTTGTTAGTTACTGATATCTTGCCACCTAGCTGGCTCATAATTAGGAGACTGTGGTCCATCATCTGTGTATGAATGTACATTTACAACCTCTTCAGTGTGAAAACTAACTTTGGGATCCATATTTATCATTGTTAAACTTGACCTAGCTTTGTAAATATGACATAAAACTCCAGATGTTACTGTAGTGTATTTTCTTCTCTTGGAAATCTAGTTTCCACATAATTTACCTACACATCGATTCACTGGGGTCTTCAACCTGTAAGTTGCTCTTTAAAGTGGAAATGGTACGAGAAATGCAGACTAGCAAGTTGACATACTCTGCATCTATGTGAAAGACTGACTCATCAATTCAACTCCTAATCCACCTTAAACAGGAAGCATGCCAGCTTACTAGTACACTCATGATTTGAGCGAATACACAGAATTTCGCTATCTTCTATCTTTAGTATTTACTTCCTTGTTTTTGCCAAACATTTCATTACAGGCAAGTGGAAGTGAGCCAGAAATGCCTGTGGTTTTAGATGGGATCAGGCTGTTCAGATCCAGCTCACACCCACAACCCAAGGACCCTCAGGGCCATGAGTCTGCAAAATCATACATGGATGAAAATGTGTCAAAAGCTGATTCACAACACTTGTACAAAATAAAAATATCTGCCCCACCCTTCGCATACCACGTCACATACCGGCTCTAGCTGGCTAGCAACACTGTACATTTCCAAAACATGACGCATTGCTTTAAGTTGTGAAACCCTTACAAGAAGAAGACACCGGAAGAACGTTTAATCCTTTTTTGATTAATTATGGGGTGAGGTTAATCAAAATAAAAGTGACAAGGGAGAGAATCTCTTCGGTTTTCATTTAAACTTCCTTTTAACTTTTTTTTTTTTTTGGCTAAGAGACACTTTACAATTCTTTTAGGTCTGTCATATCATGTCATTATTACCCAGAGGCTGACACCGTCTGTCACCCATAATAAACTGAAGATCAATTTTGGTTTTGCTGGCTCATCATACATGTGGACCAGCATGTGGTCTTAGAGAGTGTCCCATTACCCGCTGGGAGAGTGACACAGAGAGAGGAAGAGAGACAGAAAAGTCTCCTGGTTTAATTCAGGAAGAATTAAGTCTCAACTTGCCATCTACTTTAGTACCATCACGTCCTGGAGACACACTTTTCTAGTCTGAGCACTGTTGTGGTCCTCCATTTGTGTTCATCACACTAAATAGTTTAATGAATATATCCTCTTCCTAAATAACATATTGCTTCTCCCTTTGGCATCGTCTATTTATTCTTTGTCCTCTCCAGATCTTTGGAATACATAGCCTATGCCTTTTGCTTATATAGACAGTGCTTACTTACACACTGCAAAAGACCGAGTATTCACATTATTAAATGTGCCACTTCTCCTAAACACAGCAGGGAGAGTAGGCTTTTGAGTTCCAGACTATTCAATTGGCATGCATGCAGAAAAGATAATTAGGTTAAACTATTTATGCGGCTTCCAATGGTTTTTAGAGTAAGTATATATATATATTTTTATACTACACAACTGCTGACCTCCCACCAGTCCCACCTCTAAATCCAGAGAGAGAGAGAGAGAGAGAGAGAGAGAGAGAGAGAGAGAGAGAGAGAGAGAGAGAGAGAGAGAGAGAGAGACTGGGCAGAGGGCAAGGAGGGATGGGTTGAATACAGGGGCTGTGAACTAAGGCAGGAAGCACCATCAATATTCACCAGATAAAGAGGACTCTCCTGTTGCTTCTCACAGGGAACCATAATTACACCTTTGTGAAGTTCCACTAGAAGGGTTGGGGAGAGACATACTGTGGCTGTTCCCATTAATGCCTCAGTGGAACAACAGCACACCCTGCTATGTCAACAGGTTCCTGCCATATAACAACAGCTATGACGATTCTAATGAAAGAGGCTGGGGAGAAGTGCTTGGTTGGGACACTATCAAATAACACCTCTCAAGGGGAGGGTAATCACAGACACAAGTCCAAACTCAAAAACTGCAGCAAGCAACTAAATCCCGACAACACACCACAATGAATTTCAGCCTGCGTGCACGTTTAAAAAGACAACTGAATATTCGAAATCCAAAATTGAAAATCGAATACTTGCCCATCTAACGAATATAAGAATATTTGGATACAGCCCTAGCTAGTAGTGTACTGTATTTGCTTTTACACAGCCTTGACTGCACACAGCACATACTGATACTATATTTTCCCGATCTGTCTTCCTCCTGACTGACATGGGAACCAGTCTTAATTATGCCTATTTACAGTGTGGATGGATCATTAACCAGCTAACAAGAAGCATGGTGTTGAAAGCTGTAACTGAAGTACAATATATTACATACTTGCTCAAGAAGTTACTGTAAAAGTGAACAATTTAAAAATGGTGTGTTTGACTTGTTTGAGTATTAAATGTCACTGTAAGTTGAGTTTATTTATAAAGCCCAAACCCCAGGTTAGTCCCAGAGGGCTTTACAATATGTAATATGAAATCCTCTATGTTCAGATGCTTGACATAGATAAGTAAAAATTCTACACAAAAATAAACAAAATAAAATGCGTTTTGCGAGTTTTGCTTTGAAAAAATAACTTTGAAAACTAAGACAATTGAGGCAAATAGAGCAGCTGTAAAAAGAGGTTTCCCTACCTTTCTCGGTTTCAGTTTATCCTGCAAATCATACTGGCCAATGCCTTTATAGCTGACTCCCAGCCACCACGGTATTCCTTGTTTATCCTGCATGAAAGCACACACACCACACACACACACACACACACACACACTCATTAGAGGTAGCTTTATTGGTGGGAGTAAAGAAAAAAGCAATTACCCCATTAGGCTCACAGCAATAGCAACAGAAGAAGAGATCAAATACAGGCCTTAAAATCTCTGCAAGCCTGACTGAATCATTTTAACACCACTGTTTGATCTTCTCAGACACCTTGATTTAATAAGGTTTGGTTGTGAAAGTTAAAGGATGTAGGCAGAGAAAAGGAAAGTTGGAGGAATCACTTAAAACATGCTAAACTAACATGTTACAATGGTTGACTGAATTTTGACTTAAATTATTTTGAATTATTTAAGGTGCAATTCTGTACTAGGCCAGTTTGTATTCTCTTATCCAACCCAAGCAGGCAGAGTATGGTCCTGTGTATTCCTACAGTAACATGTGTGTTGCTGCTTTGGCTGCAGCACAGGATTTTAAAAAGGAAAAGGACTCATGATTCAAACATCAAGCAAAATGTTAACCATTTAAGTGAATTATGGTTAGATTGATGTGTTGGATTAGAGACAGAAAGAAATAAAGACGGCATGTTGACAGAAGCTTGTTCAAAGGTTAAGCTACGCTACTCTATGACTCAGGGCACCACTGTTACCTTGACTGGGTAATAATGGACTCCGTATGTTGGCAGGGACTCCACCAGGGCCAAATACCTTCAGAGAAAGAGGAACAGGTTAACAGGAATTCCGCAATTTACACTTCATCACTGTCAACCGGTGGCTGTTGTACTACAGACAGAGTGGGATTTAAGCTACAGTCATTGAGAAGGCACAGTCATTTGCAGTGGCAAGCTGATCGATTTGTTTCAGGGCCGTGACAGAGGGGGGGAAAGTCCATTGATCAGTTCAAGGGCACAAATCATCAGAGCGTAAATGACCCGGGATAGCTCTGAGTTACAGTCCCGGGAAAAACACAGTGGAGGACTGACATCCTCCCAAGGCTGGCTGGCTGGCTGGCTGGCTGGCTGGCTGCCTACTCTAAGAGCACCTCCTCTAATTAATGACACATTCTGGCTCGGTGACAGCCACCTCTTATAACAACAGCCCCCACAGTGCCGACACACAAGGTTAAAGAGGAATGCCTGGCTTAGGTGCTGGAGAACTATAGGGTCTTATAGACTAGACGCAGTCCAGCTGGCGCATACAAATGTGACGTCATGGGAACACCGTGACTATTTATACCCGCGCTGGTGCTCGCGACACTAGTTGCAGTCTTCTCCTGAACAGCGGTGGCGCTAATGAGCAAAGGCTACAGAGGTTGCTCTTTCTACGGACTAGAAGAAGAAAAAAGTAAACGGCAGAACTGGCAGCAGCATTGACGTCAATGCTTTGATTTGATTTGATGACCTACTTCGTCGGATCAAGCCTTTCATTCACCATAAAAGAACTCATCTTAACCCAGTAAGTTTACAAGAGAGACTTGTAGTCACTCTGAGAGTCCTGGCATCCGGTTGTTGGCGAACCCGTTCGGCCTCCCATTTCTGCTTTGTCACGCGCCGCTGAAAAAAAAAAAAGAGCCGTGCGCGACCTCTGCTCGCGCGCCATAAATTGGGCGTGCCGGCAGGATATTACGTCATTTTGACGTCACGATGGCGCGTGCCACCTTGGATGCGTCCAGTATAATTCTCGTTTGAGGCATCAGAGGGAGTACTGCATAAGGGGCACACAAGTTAAGTGTCCAAACTCAAATTATTTATTATTATTTATTATTTATTTATTATTTTTTAACATAAAAATATTATAGTTGTTTTTAACTTACTGCACAATGGCTTGTCCTCTGGTCAGTCCCTTCAGTTTCTTGTAATGTTCTATCACTTTGTCCTCACTGAAAATGGATATATAAAACATTTAATAATTAATCCATCAAGTTGCACATTCCAGCCACAGAGGGATTGTGAGAGGACTCTTTCTTTGACACACATTCTGTCTGCTCATGCAGAAAATGCAGTCTGGCCTACTGGCCTGCTGATGGCTCTCATCTACTTCCCCTGCAAATGCATCCTATTTACTTCCCACTGTAATCACCCCTTTTAAATCGCATAGTGGGACTGCAAACTCACTGCGGCTTAACAGACAGAAAGAGACAAAGGCAGAAGTGTTCATGCGCGCACCCATCCCGTCTATGATTTTAATTTGGATATTTAACTGAATGTAGCCGCTTCAGAGGATGCAGCAGCCTCAGATGACCGTTTAACCAGAAGAGGAGGGGCAAGCAGATTATCAAAAACAGCCGTGTGGATTGAAGAGGCAGACAATCCTTTAGATAGCCAGTGGCTGTCGCAGGGCTAATGGCCAAACGTAATTAACACAACCCAGGCATTAATTAGTCAACCCATCAGAGAGGCCCCGTACCACCCTGGCTGTGGTATTGGCTGAACTACAAGTATGAACCCCCCTCCAACTTACCAGTAATTGAGAGATGGGTGCTCCCTTAATACTCTGGTGGGCAGAACTGGGAGCTGCTTCAGGTCTGATCTGGCAATCTCAGCACTGAAAAGAAAAAAAAGAATCATATACAAACTTTAAGAACAGCAAATGTATTCCTTTGCAATAACAAGAGCCCTTTCTAGTTACTCCGTTATGCTTTATAGCACTGGGAGACACAACAAAGCACCAAAATCATACGGTTGATGGATGAGACACGTTATCGTTGACCAATTACTCTCCTATACAGGCCCTGTTATGACCTGAACTGCTCCAGACTAGCATGCAGACCACAATGAAAGTAAAGTAAATGTTTACTAGAGATGCCCCGATCACGTTTTTTTTTTGGTCACTGATACCAATTGCCGATCGTTGATGAGCCATTTCGGCCAATACCGATCGTTTTTGTTGTTTTCTTTTGTTTGACACTTTGTAGTGTATTAGGATCTCCACCATGTGGCAGCGTAACCAAGGCTAGAGAGACTGTGAAGTTGATATCAGGCTGTATTTAATTTTGGTACAGTGGTGCTATCTTGTGAGGACGCGCTCTGTTGAATTGTGCCTGCTTACCTTGTTTTGTTTGGCTAAAAAGTTGTTTAAAACGGTTACATCTGATGGAGAAGGGAAGAAAAAAACCCACAGGCACAGGTAAACAGAGCCCGTACTCACAAGATGGCACCCCGTACCAAAATTATTGACAATAACATTCATTCTCTATACATGCTGTGCGACTCTACAGTTTAAATAAAGAATCACAATTATTATTCTTTCAACAACATTCTCTTATTTAGTCTGTTAAATTAACAGAGCAGTACAAGAACTTCCAAGGAGTAATGCAGCAAGCAACTTTAGCCTACAGTAACTAAAATATGCAATGTAATAATACCATCTGACCTTCACGGTCATATGGGCGGGTGCCATTATTGCCAATCTCCCGATATCGTATTTTTACTGAATATCGGCCGATAATGATCACTGGCCGATCAATGGAGGCATCCCTAATATTACAGAATCTCAACTTAAAGTCTAAAAATTGGTAGAGAACATTTCTCCATATGTTTGTACTTTCACAGCGTGGTTTGGATTTCTATGACAGCAATAATTCATGTCTGCTAACCTTTAGAAAAGGTGCAGTGTGAGGATATTGTTTTCATCTTTCTTATCTATAAAAAGAAGTAGGCTACTGCTTGCCAAAACTAAATGTGAGCTTTACTCATGTCTTGCCAGACTTAAATTATAAAAGCACAGGCAGGGCATTTAAGTCATAGAGAGCATTTAAAGAGGCTTGGCAAAAAATCTTAAAAAAAAAAAAAGAAAAAAAAGAAAAATCAAAGCCATTTCATGCAGGTTCTCAACAGAGAGGCTGCACTCCAGAGTTTTTCTATGTACTGTAGACAAACTACTTTATATTGATTCACCTTCACAGACCGGCCAATGGTAACACCGAGACAGATGTAACAGGTACAGTTAGTCTCATCCACAAACTCTGCCAAAAATGTTAAAACAGTGGCTTCAAGTAATAAACACAGAAACTGGCCATGGTATCTGTACAAATTGTGGTGTATGTCACGGTCTATGATAGTGAACTATGAGTCACTCCCAACATCATGTAGGAGGAAGTACTGGGTCTTCAGTTTCTGCTGCACAAAAAAAGGGCTCTGGCTTGGTGAGCCAGCCCACTGAAGACCAGAACAAAAGCCATTCACAAGCACTTGGCAACCTCTCCCTGTGCTGAAGAGTATTGTACGAGCCCCAACGCTTTTACGAAACAGTCGGTGAATGTGTAGGTCAGACCGTACATGACATAAACCATTAGAACATCCTCAAGTATTGTACCAGCGATAACAACAACCTCAACATAACAAATAAGTACTGGATAATTTCAGGCCAATGGCCATTTGACCTTGAACATCAATTTATGTCTTCCTCTTTAAGGAGAAATGGAATTTAATAGCCGCTGACATGGTAGGACAGAACCATAATAATCCAGTTATGTGAACCAGCTTACTAAACAAAACCAAGAGTGAGCTGCTGCAAGGGCAGAGGCACTTGAATCACTTGTCTGTAGCTACCTATCCTAGGTTGACTGGGTTTTGCTGCCACGGCACTTTGCTGTGTGTTTGATGGCATACATTTTATGGGGAGCTGGGGCCTGGTGTTGTCAGGGTGATCTACTCCACAGCCGCGCTGCCCTGTCAGCAATCTGGAATTCATTACCACGTCTGTTATCTCCCCGCAGCCGGCAGCGTGGAGGCAATTCCTACACCCGGTGCAGCCCAGCCCAGCGCAGCCTACCCAGCGTGGGGAGAGATAATACTCATGCGTCAGCTATTCCACGAGGCTGAGACGTGGTGGCTGTGGAGGGAGCACAATGAAAGAGCCTGTTGCTGTGAAGGAACCACTAACTACAGGCTACACCTGCAAATAGAACTGAGGAGGACCAAAACTCTCTGGGTGTTATATTAGTTCATGTGGGTAAACTTTGAACACAACTGACATTGTGTTAAAGTCCATTTTCAAATTATAGCAGTTCATTTATAGTGGCAGAGACAATGTCTGTAGCTCACTTTTGAAGTTGATTACAATTACAAGAAAAACTCCCTGCTCGGTTACTCCTAAACTGTTAGGCATAATTAAAGACGTCAATCAATTCAGTGATTTTCTACGTTTTCCACAATCCCTTTCATCAACCTCCAGAGAGGAGTTGTAACTTGTTGCGTTCAGCATAGATTATTATATCTGCAGGTGGTGTGAATCAGTACAAGATGCAGTGCAAAACTGACATAGTGAAGGGAATTCTGATACAAGTACAATGTGAAAACTGATGGTGCGTTAATTCAATGCACAGCAGGGGGTTGGCCCCGCCACCACAATAGCAGTGAGTCCTCCTGACGCCAAGTTGTCTACCAAAGTACAGTGGGTCTAGCTCATCCCTCTTAAGACAGCTGGCTGTAGGAGGAGGTCTCCCTAACTCCTCCACAGCTAATCTCACTGCTCCAGGGCCCTTTGCTGATACAGTGTAGAGAAGACACATTTATATTATATGCTTTATGGAGGGGATTTACCAGGCCTTTTCTTCTTTCGAAGACGTAAAGGACATTGCAGACAGAAATTAGAAATATTGCCACAGGACAGGGTGGGATGCATCACTACAATAATAGTGTCAGATTTTGGGGCCAGTGTTACATTCAAGTAAGAAAGGTTTGAGAAACCGGTATTGTGTGTTATTGGGTGTCTTACAACCCAACATTTAGAAACCATAGACATATTGAGAAAGTAGACTAGTATCTGTGCAAATTTAAAAAGAAAAAACAGCTTGATTTGGACACACTCCAATCCTTGCTGATTCTACCAGATTTGTTGGCAGGTTGTTTTTTATTGTGCTTTCAGAGTCAGAACAAAAGTACAGCCCATCCCCACACCCACATGAGCTGAAAGTTCAGACTGCACACTACACTTCAGGGTGAAGTTAAATCAAAACAATGAGGTATACATCTGTACTAAAGCTGCCTGCAATTAATAAACATTTATCTGATCAATCATGCCTGTAAATAATGGGGCTGTTAATGAGCACAAGCAGATGCAGCCAACTTTTCTTTTTCTTTGCAAGAGAACAAAGGCAATGGTTTGACAAGGGGTCAAACTGCATTTTCAGCATTGCATGTAGCGCCATGCAAACCATACACGCGCAATTCCTTACAGAGCACAAATCTTTGTGTTCACATAATGGACAGAGAGGCCTTTAGAGGCAACACACTAGGAAAACACAGGTTGTGCTGCATCAACCTGCTCAGTCACTCAATCAGACAGAGCAGTGTTGACTAATCACAGCCAATGCCCTTCAGTCCTATGGCTGGCAAAAAAAAAAAACATTCCTTATCAACTCTTGAGGCAGGTCAAGCCTCTTGAAAGAACAGCACACTACGAAAACATTATCTCAACTAGTGAACAGATTATTGAGGTTTTGTACAGTCTCTTCCACCAGTGTCACCGAATAAATGGTGTACACAATGTCCACATAGTTGTACAAGTGTTGCATAGGTTGTGTTTGTCAGGATATGTGACATTTATTAAGAGGTGATGCAATCACAACATGTGAGAAAAGAACTGCCTTTGTAGGGCATTGTTTAAAGTTAGTGTAAACACAATGCATCTGCCTTAACAGGCAACAGTGTGACAGAAGAACAAAAGTGTTCGATTCAAAGGCAATGTTTGGACCATGTGGATGGCAGCAAGCCGGCAGGGGTTCAGTTCAATGTTACAACAAATCAAGGGAATTATTAACTGAGGGAAGTACAGCATGAAATAAAATCTGAGTTTTAAGTTGAACATTAACTGTAACATACACAGTCATAATCTGTACACTGAGCACTGACCAAACAAGTTGACAAGCAAGACCCTGCTTCCTTGTCAGAGTACAGAAACAAACACTAAATTGTGCAGAGTTTGCATTCAACTGCACAAGTTCACGAAATGGTTTATGGATGTCCGTGTATACCAATACAGCAAAATATATCTAAATGTTAGTAACGTTACATGTAACATATGCTATGTAACATAGCATCAGAACATATAGCTACTTGAACTGTTCATTGATACTACTTTTTTTCCCAGCGAATTTATCCTGAATTGCTTACTCAAAACCAAAAACATGTTTTAAATGACAAGACAACTTGTTGTGACAAAAACCTTGTGGTTAACATTAAGTTAACGTTACCACTTTTCTACATTTATCTCATTAAGTGGTTTTACGTGTTAGTTTGGATACGTTCTTACCTGGTGTATTCTCCTTTGGCCTCCTTAAAAGGGAAAATAATGCAGTTAGTAAAAGTATATAAGAAAATGCAACACTTAACGTTACGTTACTAGATAATTGCCCAGTAAACTCTTAACGTTAACTAACGTTATGCTAATGTTAGCTAACGTTACCTGGCTAATTGGCAACAAAGGTAACGTTAACGTTGCACGAAAAAACATTAACACGTTTAATTTGATTCAATAACTCAAGTTAACACTGCCTCTCGAAGCACAAGCATGTTTAAGAGGCCAGTATTAATATTAAAGGTCCAGTGTCTTTAACAAAAGCTCCGACCGAAGCATCCTCAAGAGACAACCGTTTTCAAATGGGTTTTTTTTTTTTGCACCCGTGAGCGCCGTCTTCATTTAGCTTACTTTGGACATAGTGACAACATTTCAGTCTATTAAAGCCTGCGACAAACTCTTTCTTACCTGCAATGCGAATGCGGCTAACTTGAAAACATTTTCACTCTCCACTTCGATGGTCTCCTGTTGTAAAATTGGTAAAATTAACGGGGTCTTTTTTTTTAGAAAAACATGCACACAAAACTGCAGCCTGTCCGAGACACTTGACTTGAGAGCAAATCTTCCAGACCGTCCCGTACCTCGGTTCCACAGTTACCGACTGAACCACTGCCGCAGAGACAATACGGTGTTTTTAACTCTCCGTGAAGTGTGTTCACTACTGTTTTTTAGCACCTGAGTTAGCATGACATTTTCTATACACGAAAACACACACTGGCGCATAGAAAGGCTAGTTGAAGGTCTTGCCTGAAACTACAGCCCCCTCGGTAAAGTGGTACGGTCCGAAAGCAGGTTCAACAGTCTCCGTCTCCCATGGTGACCAGTCAGCTCTCCCCGCGAAAAAAAACTGCACGGCAACGTTTGATCACATGCTGCATTCACTTGCTCCTCGTACGGGTTCAAAAAACAACCAAACTTTACGCACCTGATTGTAATATATGAATTAATACAGTCAGATTTATTAATATGCATTAATAGATCGACACGAATAGTATGTTTTCAATTTGGCCTATGTTATCAAATTGTGTACAGGAATAACTTGGAATGACTGGTCCAGCTACAACTCTCATGTAGATACATAAATTTAGCTTTTTGCACTCTATTATAATTTTTTTGAAAGCTACATAATCAATTTTAAATCATTGCGTGCAAACCACAAAATCCAAACCCCAGTGTTTGAATGGAATGCTTAACAATTGCATTTAACAATAACAGTGAATCAATAACATTGCTCAAAGTTTCCAACAGCACTTGAAGGCAGCATCTGAATAACCGTTTGAGATCTCAGTAGCAGTGTGAGATTACGGAGACTTTCCTCAATAGCATGCTATCATTGCTATGAATCAAATATTGTAAATTGTATGTATGCTCAACTTTTCAGTATAAAGAGGAAAGTATGAAGTCATGAAAATAAAGGACTTTAAGTTTTAGGAAATAATGGACAATCAACAGTCGTGTGCAAGACATATAACCAACCAGTGCAACCTGTATACAGTCTATGTGTGCAATTTATAACCCTCAGCTGATTGAAATCTTTTTCTTATGAGTCTATGGTAAATTAAGAATGATGCAGATCAGTTGGATTAGACATCTTTTCATAAGGCAATCAACTATTGTGTTCAATGTTCTGGAACTAAAGGGCATGCCAAATTTGATTATAAAAATAAATATATAAGTTTTTAGAGAATAAATACTTAAAACACTTACATTGGACACTAAAGATTTAGCGTTCAGGAAGAACAGCTCCACTGTTGTGTTGTCTTTCAAAAAAGTGATCTTCTCAATATAAAACCTGTCAAGAGTTGTTTGGGTCAGCAAGGTTAACAAGTAGATGTCAATGCATTTTGCCAGTGCCTCAGCATTATTTACACACTTCATTGTGTGTTCAAGATAGTTTAGCAAATAACACAGCAAGACTGTGTAAACTGTGCTCCATCACTGCCACCTGTTGGTCAGTACAAGCCTTGGAGGCCATGAAGCTCCCATATACCAACATGCTGCAATTACTATTTACAACTCAGTCTAATATTTAAAACATTGAGATTGATAAATCTAATAAAGCACGGCAGTATTCCACGTTTGGCAAGCTTTTGCAGTGAGAGCACTCACCTCACCAGGAACTTCAGTTCCAAAGGCCCCGAAGTCTTGGAGAAGTCATGATCGAGGGCTTTACGATCCAGGTGGAGCCAGTTATTCTGGCCACTGATCAGGAATAGAAGAACAAACCATGTGTTGGAATACTGCTTGTAATTTTTCTCTCTTCTTTTTTATTCTCTCTTAAAGCTTCTGTGACTAAGACTGTGTTCTAAATCAACCAGTCCGTTAGATTAAAAGAAAATGTAATAAAATCAAACACACACACACACACACACACACACACACACACACACACACACACACACACACACATATATGCTTGTTTCACTATCTTTGTGGGGACCTGTCATTGGCATAATGCATTCCCTAGCCCCTTACCCTAACCTTAACCATCACAACTAAATGCCTAACCTTAACCCTTACCCTAACCCTAACAATAACCTAATTCTAACCCTAACCCTAAAACCAAGTCTTAACCCTCAAACAGCCCTTTAACCTTCTGGGGTCCAGCATTTTGGGCCCCACAAGGCTGTGCAGACCCCACAAGTATACTGTATTCCCCGGTTTTTGGACCCCACGAATATAGTAAAACAAGCACACACACACACACACACACACACACACACACACACACACACACACACACACACACACACACACACACACACATCTTAAAAATGCCTGTTATATTCAGAAAGGTACTCACGTGTCATCTATGTAAGACAACCCAAAGTATTCTTTTTCCTTCAGGTTAAAATGTGAGGCCACTAAATCTAACAGCTCACGGGACAACAGCTTGGGCTGGAAAGTTTAGATCAAAACACAAGAGTTCAGTTTAGATCATTTGCTAACTCAAACTTCATGTGCTAGACACTGTGAAACACAATATAAAACAACAGAAGGAGGAAAACAAGTGTACACTGGCAAATTTAACACACACACACACACACACACACACACACACACGATCAATTTGACATGAAATGAAAGCAAAATAAGAGCCATGGGAAGTAAGATTAAGACTTCTTTACAGTTAATGACACATCATTAAATCCAACACAATTTCAGTAGATCAACATAATATTGTGTCATCTACCTGAACCAGCAACTCCAGCTTCCTGCCATCAAGGAGGTGAACCTGACACAGACGGCCCTCTGTCATCTAGAGGAGGACAGATAACATGAAACGTGACAATTCCTGCAAAACAACACAGCCGCTGCAAAAGCAAACTGTCTCCACCTCCACCTGTACCTCTCCACTCAAAGCTGTGCTTCCACTATTTTACCCAGGGGATAAAAAGGCTGCTTTTCTTTCTGGAGTTGAACGGTGACTCACCTCAATATCATGTTTGTCTTTGTGCTGAATGAATAGGTAAGAGGAGCCACCAGGCAACTGTCCATATGGGTCCCACGCTCCAAAACATCAAAGTCATTGCAAGATCATCATCTTTATTTGTATAAAGTGTAAAAAAGAAAAAAAAAGAAAAGAAAAGGCGCAGTGATATTTCAGCCATGAATCAGCTCTTTATAGGTGCACCATGAATTATAAACAAAGACTCTGAGTTTCTTTTGCCATTAAGGCTCCACACATGCTATTGTCTTTCCATCCACATATCCTTCCTCTGCAACAACACTGGTCTAATGAAATCACTGAAATGTCAACATCCCACGTTTTCGTCTGCCTATTAGAAACACAACCGGAAGACAATGAAGTCCTGGTGCAGTTTAATTGAATTCCCGCTGTATTGTTTAAGATGAATGGCTTTAGGATTCATTCCGTTGCAGTCAGCATAACTGCCTTTCAATGCAGGACAAGGTAGAAATATTACCGTGTGGTGATGAATATTAGTTAGGTCATGTTTCAGTGTGTTAAGCTGTTGCCAACATTCAGGCTCGTATTCTGATATTTTAAAATTCTTTGTACAAATTCTGATGCCATGGTGTTTATATTATCCGTTGGAGTGCTGTTGATGAAATGCAATTTCAATCCTAATTAATTCACAATAGTTGGAAAACAGGAAAAACCCACTTTACCCACCTTTATATTTGCAGGAGTTGTTCACTTAAATTAATTTCAGTACGAAAGCATTCTTAGGAATAGTTCATACTCTTATTTGCTTTCTTACCAAGAGGCAGATGAGAAGATTGACACCACTCTAAAGCTACCACAAACCATCAAACTGACTTAAAGTTTGCTAACTGTAGCCACCATAAACTACTGGTCATATCAGACCAAGTAAGGCTGTAACTTGAGTGTGTCGTTTCGAGCAAAGGTGCGTTTTGTTTTGAGGGTTATGTTTTTCGGTTCGGCTTGTCCGTTTGTTTGCTGATTTGTTTGTCTGTCAGCAGGGTTACGGAAAAACTGCTGGCCCGAAGGGTGTAGCATGGGTCAAGGAAGAACCCATTACATTTTGGAGCGGATCCAAATCACTGAGTGAATACACAAATTAGTTCTCACTTTCGTTAACATTGTGAGATGGGGAGTTTGTGCTGCATTCATGTGGTGTCATAATAATCGAAAAAAATGAGTTCCCAACTGGGAGAATTCACACTGCATTAACATTGTGAGATAGGGCATGCCTTGGCAGAGGTCTGCGCTCTCCGAGTGTTCTTCTAGTTGCTTATGAATTAAATTTTTTATTTGTGTTATTTATTCTCTCAACAGTCATAATATCACAGGTTTGAGGTACTTACATCTTACTGTTAAATCTTAATCTTAATGTTTAATACCACATAACTGGTTATGGTCCATCAACTCACCACATGGATAAAGGCAAGGTCTGGTTGACCAGGTCTAACAGAATAAATCCACATAATTAAAGCCACTCTATGAATTTTTAAATTCCTGACGTTGGCACCCTCCAGTGGCAGTATCAAAAAGAAGACAGTGGCAAACAGCAATGCATGCCAGTACCCTTGAGTGGGCTAAAAGCACCAATTTCCACCAGGACTGTTTGATTTTTAAAAGTAACAAATACTTATTCCGTCAGAATATTTGGAAAGATGCATTATCATATTACAATTCTACACATAGCAGCTTTAATGTGCTTTTTAGAGGTTGGGAGATTAGTACAGAGTGAGAAAAAGGGTCTTGCTCATGCTATGAAAAAGATGCAATACTATTCCATCATTCTGTGAATGTTAAAGCAGCAGTAGCCTAACTAAATGACTTGTGTCCCTGTTGAGTGGATGCTGTTTGCTGCCAAGGAATGTGTCCAGGATGCTTTTTTTTGTGTGTGACTTCTGTAAAAAAAAAAAAAAAAAAAAAACACATGTGGCATCCAACTGCTTGGCTTCTGTGTTGGAAAGTAAGGGTCATGTTATCGTCCAGCGTGACCGCAGGGCGGGAAGACGCCTTCTGGTGTTAAACTTCACTCTACTAGGACATATTGTTCTCTGCACCACAACAGATCTGTCATTTCACTTTCATACTGCACAAGCTATTTTTTCCACTTTGTTGTTTTTCAATGCCCTAAACCTCAGTGAGATTTACGGTTCTGGGAGTATAGCTAAACATCTCAACAAAGGGTTTCATTTGTAGTCACGGTAACTTGCTAATAACTTTTGGCCTGAAGTCCCATATTTCAACACCATACCCACTGCATACTGTCTGCACAGCGGGACTGTTAAGCTCCATATCTCAGTGGTCCAGAAGAGCCAAGAATCTTTCTCACTGACAAAAGAAGAGAAAAAAAACAACAAAAAAAACTACTATTAACCTCAATAAAAACCGGTGTTTGGTGTTTTAAGCCCCCAATGTCGTCTTCCAGGCAGCGCTGCATGGAAGGCACTTGGGTTAGGGTTAGGTGCCTTGAAGTCGACGGTCGCAGCGGTGCCTTGAAGTCAACGGTGGGGGTTTAAAATACCATCGAGCTGAAAAACCACACCTTTATTTGATTTGTCTTGATAGGGAAAATAATTGTGGCAGTTACAGTATTACATGTGTTCCATAGTTTACTCTGGGATTAATCACTAAAGTAACCCCTTCATGAGTTGTTGTGGCTGTCCAGGGCACAATCCTTGCCCATCTATCAATGCTGCATTGTTGCAGGGCAGTGACATCAAAACATAAATGGACAAAGGCCTTTAGTTAACAGTCTGATTTCAAGCTCACAGCCAGCCATTGAATTTTAGATTCACCTTCAAAATATGTGCATTTTACTCCAAAATCCAAGTCTTTTGTCCTTAAAGCTCAACCACGTTTCTAAGAATTCCTAAAACATTAAATGAATCCTTAAAACACTCAATATGAGGATTTTGTGTGTCCTTTGATATGGATCTAATATTCACAATTGCATTAACAAAGTAGCACTGGCAAAGCGCTACATTTCAAAGACAATTTCCATTTTTTTCAAAGTCTGACAGAGATGGCTGCCCTCAGTCCTGCTGAAGTGAGGGCCTGAGCTTCAGAGCGAGGTCCCAGATGATAAAAAGAAAAGGTCACGACTGTGTCAGGGAGGTCATCCCCCTTAAGCTCTGTCATTACGGGCCCCGATGGTGTTCTCTTCACATGACCTCCAGCCACGCTGACCTGATCAGGCTGAGCTGGGCTCACACTGCATTTTATACTACTTTATACTTCTACTCTGCTACATTTCGGAAGGACATGTACTTTCTACTCCACTACATTTATTCAGGAGCTACAGTTACAACTTACTTTTTACATTAGGATTTTACTACTTCCACTGATCTGAATATTATATATTATTTGTCACCTCGTCAATTTTTCTAGCTTTTATTACCTTCATGTATTAGCAACTATAAAACAGTTCCAAGTGCCATCGTATACAAATTACATTTTAACATGGCAGTATGCTGGGGAAAAGCAAATAAGAAAATACTGAAAACTTTCAAGTTTACAAAGGGCATTCAAGTAGTATTTGTTAACCACACAGACAGTGTTTAGGTGTTTCAGCAACAATGCATTTCAAAGACAACTTTGAAAGCTCTCCTCATCAGCCAGTTCAAACGGCTGGTCATGCTGCTTTCTAATGACTGCCATATGTGCTGAGGGAGAGACCCTTGTTAAAAAACAGGCTTTGTGACTCAACAAGAGGCAGCCTGTGTTTTTTCACATTCAAACAAATAAACACATGCATACACTAATGAGCCAGATGAGGAAAAAGTACTGACTCACATCACTTTGAGGAAAGTTAAGGGAGATTATAGGTAATCGGAGCCATACAAAATGAAATGGGTAAAATCAAAGAAATCCACCTGGCACAATAATTAATCCCATATGCTGCCAATAAAGCAATCAATAAATCCTGCTTTATTTAAACTTCTTTCTTTTTAATTATTTTTTATTTTATTTATGCTGCCATTGCTCAAGGAGCTGTCATACCTGGTAGCATTTTCCAATCCTGAACCAGGCTTCTAGGAAGCGTCTGCATGGCATCAGCCCACGATTGTACCACCTCCTCAGGGTCTGATGCGCCAGACTCCAGACGAGCTGGCTGCTCGAGGCCACCAGGTCTTCCATCCCATGTATGATGCGCACAGCCATGGTTAGCTGCCTTTTCACACTGACGGGCAGCTTCTGCCTCTACTGATGAACCAGGAGAAAAGACGATCTGCAGCACACTTTGTTTTGCTTCAGAGCAACAAGCTGAAAGGAGCATCTACACGCTAGCATACACACAGTCTACTATGTCTCCCCAGCTGATGTAATGTCAGTGAGAGTCGGCGCTCTGGAGAGGCTGGAGCGGACCAGCATGCCTCCGGCTTGGTCCTGGGCCCCGGTCCAAAACACTGCCTCATAGAGTGCAGGGGAGGGCAGGACAGAACCATGAGGCCCCTGCTGCAGAGGCTCCATCTCCCCTCCACATAAACACTTGTATACAAACACAACGCACACAGAAACCAACTCCAGCTGGCCACTCAACCTCTAAAGCCATAAACACTTTCTTTTGTAACTCACAGTAACATAATGGTGAAAATGTTTTGTTTTGTCTGTGATTTTTCTCTTCTGTGAAATAAAGATCACAAAATGAAGTTGCACCACAATATACCATTTCAATTTTGCTCAGCTAAGGCGTATGACTTCATCTTTTATTTTATTGTTTAATTGTAGCATGCATTTCTAATTCATTGTCTGAGAACGGGTGTGGGAATGGTCTCTCACTTTGTCTGGGATGTGGGAGCAATTTCCTGAGGAGACTCCAGACATCTCCACCCATTATATTCTGCAGGAAAAACAATATGTGGTCCTGTTTTGGAACAGCAGTTTTGCGCCGTCAGTTCTACCATCCCGGTAGAACTGACGGCGCAAAACTAAAAGTGAAACTGAAGGGAAAAACATTTACAAAGGCTTTGATGTAAGAATGTAGACTCTCAACCAGACGTCTTCCTCTCTACAGCTGCAATTAATAAGCAAATGTTGCACACAAGCCCTACACTTCACTCAGATAAACAAGTCAGAAAAAAGCAATGCAGAAAAAAAAGAAGAGATGGGATAGCTCTCAACTGAAACAATATCCTGTGGTTTATTTATGACCACAATTTCTAAGAACGTTGAAGTATAAACAGTCAAAATGGTACTGTTTTTAAATAATAATTCCTGAAAACATGGCCATGAAAGTAAATGAGTTATGTTTTATTGTTTATTATTGAGGAGGCAGTAGAGCTGTTCAGACACTGGCAAACAGTTAGTCAGTTCCCAGTTACAGAACTTTCCATATGTGCTCAGTCACCCACCCAAACAAATAATAAACAAAAGCTTATCGCCCGTCACGATCAGTCATGCATCTAATTGCTTCATTGCATGCAGTAATGCATGTGACTGTAAATCCGCTCCGAAGCACACATGTTGAAAATGAGCATATCAATTACCACGCCTATGCAGGCAGGCAGCTGTGACATTGGACTTTAATGAAAAAAAATGGGATTATGTGCAATTCTCAAATTCATGCAGGCACAATCGCCTCCATGTACTGTGCTGTAATCTAGATATAGTTCAGGATTTTATACGCTTTTTTGCTTGCTAAGAGTTAGATGATGAGATCGATGCCACCCTCATGTCTGTACACGGGAATATGAAGCCAGAGACAGTTAGCTTAGTTTAGCATAAGGACTGAGAACAGATGGAAACAGCCTGGTTCTGTCCAAAGGTAAAAAGAAAAATCCACATACCAGTACCTCTAAAGCCTAGTTAACATTATATATCATGTTTAAGGGTCTCCTTGGAGTCTTCAGGGAGGTTGCCAGTCAACTAGATGAAGCTCCAGGAAGTAACTGCACTCGGCAAAGAAATAATGCCGCAAACAACCTCTTGTTTACTCACACTACACTTATTAATCGGCCTTTCTGCACTGCCAGAACGTACAACTTTAATGCTCACACTGTACAGATCAATTGACGGGCCATGATGTGGAGCTCACACTGAGTAAACACAGAAACCCCAGTCGGTTTGACCAGTGACAGTTCCAATAAAGTTATTTCAAACAAGGCAACCGCTTCCTCAACAATGTTGACAAAAAGGGAGAGAGGTAGCGTTACAATTCTGCAATGAACGGAGAGTAAAATAAAAACATATAGTGCAGCAGACAGTATGGTGTCTGTTCTGCAGTAAAGTTAAAGATGCAGTAGGTAAGACTTATAAAACTAACTTTCTGACACTATGTTCCAGTAGAACTACATGAAGCAGGTCATTAAAAAAAAATCTGGCTGTAGTGCCTGTAGTGGGATTTTCAAAAATCCACCGCTCCCTGTTCAGATGCACCAATCAGGGCCAGGGGGGGTGTCTAACTGCGTGTCAATTACTGCTCATGCACACACATTCATTCTCCCTTGTGGGGGGAGGGGCTTAGGAGACCGTTTTGGGCTTCAGCAGAAAGGGGGGAGGGACTGAGAAGTTGTTGATGTTCAAATTTCAAAAAGTCCTGGATCTTCCCAATCCTACCTACAGCACCTTTAAGTTTTATATCACAGCCATCTCCTAGTCTCAATAGTCTTTATATAGTAGCCATGTCCCAAGCTGTCTGTGATTGGCAGTGAATGATATACTCTTTATCTTAAATACAAGCTTCTTACCATATACAGGAGTCTGTTTGGAAGAAATTCAAATAGAAATAGGAATAATGAGTTAAACCAGAAATAATACTGTCACAGAAAATGTGTTGTTACTCTACCATCCTAGGGAAACATCCTTTGGAGTGTAAAAAATGTCCTAACAGGATTTAAATTAAATACTATTGAAGTGTAATCCACCACTGCAAGCACTGGATGGATCTATTTCTGGAGAGCAGGAGTCATCACCAGAGACCCATTTTGAAGGTATAGATGCACCATAACCAGCTAACCATGATAAACACGGACAGATGTGCGAAGCCACAGCTGCCTGAAGCGAAAGTGGGTGAGACAGCCAAACATATGGCAGGCACAAGCCGCTGTTGATCTTACACATGATCGCCATGTGTTCTGGTCCACATAACGTTAATAAATATAGTGTTTCTGATGCATCTGGCAGCACAGTATTTCTGAGTTGAGCTCACATGCAGTCATGAAAAAAAATGCTTTAAATATCTGCCAACATTCCACTTATAGGATCACTCTAATGGAATCAAGAAAAGTTGAATTTAGACACATGCAACTACCATTCAATTAAATTTAAAAACTATAAGGCTACAAAATATTTTAAATGAGTTAAATATAGTCTTTGCAGTGTAGTGAAATAAAAAAAATACAAATAATGGTTATATTTCAATGTAAGGGCATGCAGGCATTGTCCCTAGAGCCACGCACATTTTTTTGTGAACACACACACATACACAAACACACACTTATGCCAAATGCCTGCAGGCGGCAGATAATCCCAGTTGATTTCCACGCTCTATGGGGTCCGGTGAGGTGAAAATGTAGGAAGAGGCAACGACCTCAGCTAGAATCAATCTGTCTCAGACAGGACATCCCAGAGGAAAGTGGGAATTAACTGTCTGTGCTAACTCTGAGAGATGCACAATAAGCAGTCTTATCTGATCCTCAATTTGTCTGTTGATAAGTGACCACGTCTCAGTACTATCTTTAGCACATTTTACTAATAATATATACGCATCATTATCACATATACCTTATAATTAGGGCTGTCAATCGATTAAAAAATGTAATCTAATTAATTACATACTCTGTGATTAATTAATCAAAATTAATTGCATACATAATTAACGGTGCCGAACCTTTTTAAGAAAGTAAAAAAAGAAAAAAAAAAAAAGGGTACTAAACAACAGTTGGTGAGAACAGCTTGTTTATTGCTAAGGCCATATGGTCAAAATTAAATGATTTAATAATAATGTATAACAATAACTTATTTCACTAGTAAATTGCTGTTGAACGACAAAAACAACCACCAGATGGGAAAAGGACATTTACAATAACTTCAAATACACCACGAGACTGTAGTTTACCAGTTTCATTGAACGCACCGTCTGTGTTTTTCCGACGACAGCTCCAGATTGTTACATCCCGGTGTTGAATCCTCTACAGTAAAACACAGTCAAACTTTACACCGTTTAGCGTTAGCTGTCAGCATTTTAACCGTTTTTAATCCAGCTACAAGCTAGCGGTAGGCTAACGTTAGCTGCTGTCGAGTATAGTGTTAACTAGCGTCACGTGCAGCAGTGTTTGTGTTGCCGTCTGTTTCAGAGCATCAGAGAGAAGAGCAGACATATCAGTGGCACCAGATTTCGGTAGCCAGGGTTGGCAGGAAGAAGATTTTTACAAGTAAATGTTCCAGTTAATGATCCAGGCAGCACATTCTCGTCTCCCTCCTTCATTTTACAGTTGAATGGTGGCTAGAACGGCTCGGGGTCAAACGTCAATATGGAATGGATTAATCTGTGTTATTTTTTTTAACGTGTTATTTTTTTCTCAGATTAATTAATCGAAATTAACGCGTTATTTTGACAGCCCTACTTATAATATAAACTGATTATATATAAACCGATTCATTATCACCCTAGTTCATGGTGGATGTGTTTGTTTCTTTGTTGAATAAGATCCTCATTAGCTTCTGTCTGTCTTAAACAAAAGCTACTTTTCCTGGGGTCTCTATTATTACATATGAATATTACAACAGCTGGAATACATACATCCATTACATTCATACTCACAATACATCAAAAGATTAAAAAAAGTGTTAGTTGCCTATTACTCATCCGAAAGACACGAAGCGTTTGGTCTCTCTACCAACTCTTGGGGGAAATACTGTATCTGGGTCTTTAGCAAAAGAATTTTTCACTGTGTTCACTAGCCAGTCACTAACTTTGGCTGTCTGTCCCTCGGTCGAGTTGGCTATATGAGCCAGCTTCATTCTGATTTCTTTCTTTTTTTAAATAAATTAGACAAGATACGAGCCTATAACATATTTGTTAGTTCAAGGCTGGATCACTGTAATGCACTTTATGTTGGCCACAATCAAAATTCCCTTTCCTGCCTTTAACTTGTGCAAAATGCTGCTGCTCGCTTTTAAATGAATACCTCCAGGCGTGCACACATTGCCCCCGTTCTTTTTAGAATCGATTTAAAGATTTTAATGTTTGTTTTCAAGGCCATTATAATCTGGCACCGATGTATCTGGCCAAGATTTTAACCCTTCGCGAAAACAACGGGTCATAGCGGTCATCTAATCAACTAGTTACAAAGGTCCCGAGGTGGAGGTACAAACTGTAGAGTGATTGCGCTTTTTCAGTTGCAGCCCCGAGACTTTGGAACAAGTTACCTCCTGACATCCGCACCATAACAGACGTAGCTCGTTTTAAATCTAACCTCAAAACTTATTCATTTAGAATGGCTTTTAATACATATTAGTGTTCCTTTCTTCCTGCTTTTATGTATTCTTTTTCTGATTTGACTGTATGTTTTATTCCTTCCTTATGATTTTACTGTACGTTATGTATTATTGTTGTTACTTCATGTAAAGCACTTTGGATACCTGCTGGTTGCTGTAAAGCGCTATATAAATAATAGTTGTTGAAAATACGAATGAGATGTGTCAGCAACTTTGGGGATAAAGTGCTCTTCTGAGTAATTTGCTTTTCACAGGCAGTGTCCATTGCCTATGTAACTCAGGATACATGGCTGCTGTCTCCCACCTCTCCCTGTCTCCAGCCTGGCACCACGGCTGTAAACACCATGATCTCACACCACGGTCCGTCACCCCCTCTGAAGTCACTCTAGTGTCACTCCATTTCTCTACACAAGACTGTGCTCCCTTAAAGGCTCATTCTTTTCAAGCTGTTATATATTCCCCCCCCCCCCAAGTCAGGCGGAGTACAATCAATTGTTGTGGAAGTGCAGCAGTGGCTGACACACTTAGTGTTCATGCTGCAATGCCCCTTTATAGCCAGCAGATGGGGAAATCGAGCGTCTCACACAACCCTCAGGGACTAAAAGGGGAAATACATTTAGTGCTGGAAATGGTTTGGTAAATTATGCTGTCTGGAGGGGTTTCCTATTATCTTTATGCCAATGTCATGCCCTTTCTCCTAATATAAGGGCCTCACTTTACTTGTGATGCCTGCATGGATTGAACGTTTAATAGGAATTCAGACAGGCAGGCTGTTACAATTTAGCCCCACTGCTTTCTTCAGTCCCAGAAGTTCAGTATTAATAGGCCTGAATCTGTTGAGAATACAAGGCAGGCCATGACAGGGGCAGCCGTGCTGCCAAGATCATCACAGTTCCCTGTCCCTGGGCTCATTACAACATGGGATGGCAATTACCATGTACAGTAAGTGGTAGATTAATTGTCTAAAAGGGGAAGGCCTCCAAGTGATCATAACAGAGCCTGAGCAGGGCAGTGAAACAGCTGTCATCCACACAGGCCTACAGCTGACGAGCTATGCCACATACTGCGACTGCAGCTGACACACTGAATAGAAAACATTCTGTGCAGTATGCCTGACACACTCCTTAACACACACATGCAGGATTGTTGTAAGTCATAATGTGCTTGCCTTACAGGACCCTGCCTGCTCGCTTGTCAAGCTTCCTGACTGTCACTTGTAGTTAGAAATGGAGCAGGTGGACACAGCTGTCAGAAATCATGAAACTCGATAGGAGGATGATTCGTAGTCATACATCATAGATGAATAGATTACGGACATAAAACATGAAACAGGGTCATCTCTGGTCATGTATAGAGCATGTCCCACCTAATGGGCTTTGCTACTGCAAGCCTCATGCATGAGTATCCACAAAATAAAATATCATGGCTGGTCTGTTTTTGCTATTGTTCATTCTCTCCTGGACACATGCTTTGACAGCATTAAATCAACACAAAAGGAACTACACATTTTAAAATGTGTCTACCCTGAGGTCTTTGAATTTTTTGACAAACGTACCAGTAAGTGAGAGATTGCCATTATGCATCTTGACAGAAATTGTCACTGCATCTGTTTAAAAAAACCTCAAGACATCTTAATTGCAGCCAATTAACACTATGTGATAAATCTCCATTTGGCAAATGAACGGCGAGACAGAAAAGCTTTTTGTGTGTTTAGGCAGTACAGTCAAGTCTGGCTTTGTGTGGCCAAGCAGGGGGTAGAAAAAAAAAAGAAGGCAGGGAAAGAGGCAAGGGCCCGGCAGCTTCAGGCTGCCACCATCCACCTATAGGCTTGTCGGTTGCGTCTGGGGATTTGTGGCCAGCTCCTCTTGCTATACGGGACGACGCTCAGGGCCTCACTGGAGGGCACAGGCCATGACAAACCGTGTGTGTGTATAAACCAGATGCTAGGAAGAGGAGGAGGTCAGAGCGGGGGAAGCGTGTGAGGGGCAGAGGCCGGGGTGTCAGCCAGCAGCCCCACACTGTCTGCTGCAACAGAAATGTTGCCTTGAGGGACTGTGGGTGCTCAGGTCTGTCCAGACATTTCTTAGAAGGAGCATAAAGAGCCTGTGTCATTAGTTTTCAATATCATAGCCAAGTGATGGAAAATATGAATGGCCACTGTGGACATCTCCACAGGCGTCCAAATGAAACAAAGAGAAAGCAAGAGATGAGGCAGAGGAGGGGGAGGGGAGGAGACACCACCAGTGAGGGGCTGTAATGAGCCTTGAGGCGATCGAGGGGGTAAAATATCGCAGGGAGAAAAAAAATAAAGAATAATTTAAAATGATTTGGATCTGAAGAATATTAAACTGATATTGTGTCTAAATGAAAGACATTGATAGACAGCTTAAGGTGTGAAAATGAGGAGATATTTGAAAGGCATTGCCATGTCTATGATTTATGACTTTTATAAATAATCTGTTATGCAATAAACCATCATAGTTCACTTATTCTTCACTGTGAATAACAACACAAAGCTGTTTTCATTCAGAGCTACGCTGGGAAATAACTCAAAGCATAGGAATAACAACCCTTGGAAAAATGTTTAGTGAATTAAAACCATAATCGGTTTAATTTCCATCCATAATTGTAAATGATGCCTAAGGGAGTGTGTGGAGAACTGGGAACAGGTCACAGTTCATATTGAGCTTCTTAATATGCTAGTTTAACCAGTTAGCCACACAGCCAAAACTGAACCTCAACTTTTGGCTAAGCATGTCTAAAGCCATGCTAGCATCTCTGTGAGACTGTAAGCTATGTTTATGTTAGCCGCGGTGTTCCCGGCGGCGTATTTACAAATCCTACGCCTGGCCAATAGAAGTGTGTGAATGCTATTGAGTGGTGGGTCTTGGCGTGGCCATAGTAGGATTCATAAATACGCGTGCTACGAGCATGCGTATTTATGAGACATTAATGAGCAACGCATTGTTCGTTGCAGTATTCTACAAAATGCCAGGGGGCATGCAAACTAAATAATCTGTGAATGAGCAAGAAGTAGTAGAGAAGAAGATAGAGCAGAAGTAAAAGAAATTAGGCTGCCTGGCAACAGTAGTCAACACATTCATGATAAACACCAGCGTACCGTCAAACATGACATTAATCTACTGTAATTATAATGTAATATCTGTAATAAAAAACTGTAATATCTACTGAGACCGACGTTTATCTCTAAATCGAAATTACTGTCTGCCTGTAAGACTGTTAAGAACACTTCTTCCATGAGACCGATCTTTCATGTTTTTCCACACTGTCCAGCAAAATGCTTCTTCTTTTCCCAGTGTGGTGTCTCTCTCTGACCACATATTTAGGGCTGTTTGACTCCCTGTGGTCTGTACATTAAGAATCATACAGATGTTTATACATGTTTATGCTGTCTTCCCAGCCGACGATGTTGAACTGAAAGCGAAGCCGAGTTACAAAAATTCAGAGGTGCACAACCACGCACCACTTGTGGAACCTTTGCGGTGGAAACGACAGCCATGGTGACGTCATTTTATGCTTGTGCACCTTGCGCCGGAAAAGCGTTTTTTTTACGAATCCTACTATGGCCACGCCAAGACCAGCCCTTCAATAGCATTCACACACTACTATTGGCCAGGCGTCCATGCTTACGCAAGATAACGTAACCCGATTTGTACAGGTCCTATCCCCTGACCAATCGGCCATCCTAACCTTAACCACTCGAGGTCAATGCCTAACCCCAAACTATCGAGCTGCTTCGTAGGGTGTGGCCATAGTAGGATTCGGAAAAACGTGCGCGCACCATGTACGAAGGCCTGCGCCACTGTGTTGCGCGCCAGTATAACTAAAGCTTTAAGCACAGCCATGCTTTGAGCTAAATGTTAACATCGGCATGCTAACATGCTCACAATGACAATGTTTAGCTGATGTTTAGCAGGTATATTATATGTTATGTTCACTATTTCAGTATAGTGTATTAGCATGTTAACATTTGCTGCCTAGCGATAAAAACAAAGTCCAGCTGAGACTGAATGTAAGTATTTGTTCATGAACTGAAGGCTCACCGACCCAATGATGTCGCTAGATGAAAAGTCAAGGCATCACAAATTATATTAAAATCATAGATTGTAAAAATAAAGGATGTAACAGCAGTGGCGTCACCCATTGGTTTGTGGACTAGCGTTTTGAAGCCTCGAGTTAGATTTTCAATTGGCTGAAGGGAGACATCAACATTTTATGGTGACCAAAATGTTCCAATCAGATTTGATGAAGTGAAAACAGTGAGAGGGTCAAAGTTTAAGACGGAAATATGGACACCGGCATATAAACACCAAAAAACAAGTTCAGGGCTATTTTAATGTACACAGTGCCATGGACACGCACTGCTAAGCCTCTGTCCTGATTGACTGATTGGTTTAATCTGATACCATAAACTCTTAACACTTGAGTCATGAACACTAAAACCCCCTGGAAAAGTTATAACTCCCTTCAATTTAACCAATACATTTGCATACTGTGTAGACACACTGAAATGTCTAAATCCATTTTACCACTGCAAGATATCTGCATTTAGATGATGATAATGATACCCTTTGGCTTAATACTCTCAATCCAATTTACTAACTTGATAATCAGATCAGTTACATTATCTGGCCAGACAACACTCATCTGAGAAATCCCAACTGATCCAGATATTGTATGTTGAAACCTGCACTCTACAATGTGCTGTATAGACACACTGCAGAACATGTGTGGCAAGAGTAGACATAACTTTAAGGCAAAAACTGTAAAACAAAAGTGTAAAAGCCCCTTGTCCTTAGCCACTGTCATGTCAATATTGTAGAAAACACAAAAAAGGTATGGCAGAAAACCTCTATTTTTGTCCTGCTGTATGAACACAAAAGCTCTTGGTGGGCTGAAAGCTCTCAAAGATTCCAGCTCTGTCAGAGTGATTTCAAGAGGTGCCATTATTTGAAGGGAGAGGGAGTTCACTAGGAGTCAAACGGGGATTTATAAGAGCTTGTAGTAGAAGGAGTCTCAAAACAGGGCATCTGTTCCAAGCTTTACTGCTGCTAGAAGGTCTAATTCACAAATGTTACTGTTACTACTCCAGCACATATTCTGCTGCACAGCTGCTACACTGCAGATGGAAAACATGTCTTGTTGATTTTCAATATTTCAAAAAAAAAGGCCTAACCGCTTCAACTGATTTCATAGTTTCATCAAACATTTTTGCAAAGCAACTGGAATACCTATGAAAGATTCCTGCATTACCCTAAATACCTCTAAATCATTAAACCATCACTTTAAAGTGAATCTATTTAACACCTATGATATGTAAGAAATATGAAAAAGGTGAATTGGAAATCATTCTTTTCACACATGTAACCATTTATCCAGTCTGTCAAGTAGGGCTGCGACTAATCTAAACCAATAGTCCAAACACCAAATCTATTTAAAAAAAATGTAATGTGATATAAAACTGAGAAAAGCAGCAAAACCTTATATTTGAAAGCCGGAAAAGAAATGTTTGGCATTCTGACTGAAAAAGGGAGATAAATGATTAATCAAAATTCGATGCACTTTCAGGCGATTGGCTCATCAATGAAATAACTAATCGTTTCAGCACTACTGTCAGGTAAACGGCTCAAACCTATTCTGGATTAGAAGACATAAGTAAATGTATCTACACATATGCTAACACCACCATTCATTTTCTCCAGCCTAACCAACCACTGCCTTCCCCTGGGGATACAGTATAATCTTTCCTCCCACTGTGCTTAACACCTGTTACAACTGTGCCCTGCAAACCACCTCCGTATCAGCTTTCTATCAGAGTCCAGTCCACATTATCACCAAGCACTGTCCAGACATCATTCATTTCTGCACATTGACTATGACCAGAGAGGCTTATGTTGCTGACAGACACGTGGAGCTGTTGTGTTGAGAGGGCACGCTTCTGTAAATGTGACCAATCTAGCTCTATGAGGCGGAGGTGCAGCTGTTACAATAGAGTACAGTACAGTAGGTGAAAGGGTATACAAACTCATATAGGTTACCCATATATTTCAAAAGGACATCAAAGACAGTGTTTTTTTCTATTGAATTACAAGTCTTTCTCTGATATGTTTTCTCGTCATTGTATCGTTACACACCTACATCTTTCCTCCTTGTGACTAGTACAAAGCAGCCTTTCCCCACAAGCCTCTGGCCCTGTCACAGAGCTCAGAGTGGCCTCTCTGCGTGGACCAGCAGGGTGCTCGGTTTCGGTCCACAGGGCAGGTGATAATGACTTCCCTCCCCTCCCTGCTTCTCCTCCTCATCCCAAGCTACAGTGGTGAAGGTGACTGCAGCTGGAGGATTTCTTTCTTTCTAAACTGCAGGGGATATGAGTTGGAGGGTGAGCGGTGTCTGGGATCTAGTGTTTTTCTATGTGAGAGAGTCAGTCTAGTTGGGGGTGTTGGTTTCCAGTATTATTAACCTATTAACGAAGGAGGCTCACATAACACTCCATTAATGATGAATGTTAAGCTCTAGCGGGTGAGCACCTATACATCCTCCATTTCAAAAGAATTGCCGGTGCAACACAGATGTCTTCTTACTTCACAGTTTTATTTATTTTATAAGGTGCATAAGGGCCTTTTTACAGTCGCCGCAGCCGATCTGGCCAATGTGACGTAAAAATGACGTAGATCTCGCTCGCACGCCAGGATTTTAAGTGCGTGACCAGAGGTCGTGCACCACTCTATTTTTTTCAGTGGCGCACGACAAAGCCAAAACAGGAAGCATGGACGAGTTAGAGGACAACTGGATGCCAGGGCTCTCACAGTGACTGTAAGTCTCTCTTGTAAACTTACTGGGTTAAAGTGCCCATATTATGAAAAAATCACTTTTTCTGGGATTTGGGGTGTTATGTTGTGTCTCTGGTGCTTCCACACACATACAAACTTTGAAAAGAATCCATCCATGCTGTTTAGAGTGAGATACAGTTTCTGAATGTGTCCTGCCTTCAGTCTCTGGGTGAGCTGGTCAAAATCTGCACGGCTTGTGATGTCACAAGCCGAAACGAGCAGGCTAACCGCAACCATTAGCTCGTAGCGCTAATGCTAACGCTAGCATGCTAACGCTAGCATGCTAACGCTAGCATGCTACCTCGTTCTCAATAGCAAAGCACTGCTACAACACACACAAGTTCACCATAATCTACAAAAGAACTACTTACATGTGCGCCCTCATTTAGAAGTCTCCCAGCTAATCCTGCCTTGTAACTGACCAAAGTTGTAAAAACAGCCTTTCTTTTACTGTCTATGGAGCTAGCTAGCTGACATGATCTACATCTGAGCTACTGGGCATGTGCAAGTGCTATCAAAGATAGTACAGAAGAAGAAGAAGAAAAGAGGTCTCACTCTGTAGCTAAAACAGAGACCAGCTGAAAAGAGGAGCTGCAGCAGTGAGAGAGAGCACTGCAGTACAACAAAAATATGGTGTTTTTTGAAAATTAAACCATGTAAACCTATTCTGGTACAACCTTATATACAATCATGAACCTGAAAATGAGCATAATATGGCTGCTTTAAGATGAGTTCTTTATGGTGAATGAAAGGCTTGATCCGACGAAGTAGGTTATCGAATCAAGTCGAAACATTGACGTCAATGCTGCTGCCAGTTCTGCCGTTGTTTCCCCTTTTTCTTCTTCTTCTAGTCCGTAGAAATAGCAAAAGTCGGTAGCCTTTGCTCATTAGCGACACCCTTTCAGGAGAAGACTGCATCTAGTGTCGCGGCCACCGCGCGCGAGTATAAACAGTTACGGCGCTCCCGTGACGTCACATTTGCACACGACAGGTCGGCTGCGGCGAGTATACTGCACGTTTAACAGTGACTAACGTTTCCATGTAAGGTTACAAGGAAATTACTTTGTGGGGGGGTTGTGGGACTCAGAGCATCACATATTCACAGAAGTGTTTCTCCTTATGCCTCAATACCTTCTGGCACTAAACATGTGAAACAGCGTTGAGGACTATCGATCGCTGTGGATCCGAGGCTGAGGGGTACGTCTGCCTGATTTTTTTTCCAGACTTAACACCATGTACCTCTCTGTTTGTGCCTGAGAGGGTAATAATAGCAGCTCAGGCCCTTTCAGTCCACCCCCTCCTCCTTTAACTAGGGAGGCTCATTCTGGTCGGTCATTACCATTCAGGCTTTCAAACATCCCCTCAACATCACCACCACACAGCTCTCCTGGTGTGTGTGTGTGTGTGTGTGTGTGTGTGTGTGTGTGTGTGTGCGCGTGTGTGTGCGTGTGTGTGCGTGTGTGTGCGTGTGTGTGTGTGTGTGTGTGTGTGTGTGTGTGTGTGTGTGTGTGTGGGTGGGTGTGTGGGTGTGTGTGTGTGTGAAAATAGGAAGGAATGGAGTGATCACAAGAGAGAGATGGATGGATAGATGGATGAAGAGAGGCACACAAGCAGCATAATTACAGGGAAGACCCCTCCTCCTCCTCCCTCGTCCATCCAAAACCTCACAGGCCTCACAAGGCAACAGCAGCACAGACAGTGAAAAAGGTGGTAAAGGGCTTTGCTTTGTTGGGTTTTTCATTTTCACAGCCTCACAGCAATTACATCCCAGTCTGAGAGACACATGAGGAGGTGGAGGAGGGGAACACAAACAAAACGAGAGATATTCTGCTCCGGAGTGTAGCGCTGCAGAGATCTGTTGGGTGGTTCAAGGCTGCCTCCACTGCCTGAGGTTGTGGATGAACCTGCCAGGAAGCAGGTGCTCCCCTGCTGGGATCTATATCTCACCTGCCCCCCTCCCGTGCAGCAGTGCACCATATTTAGATTACTGAATTAGAAATCTAGACAGTGATCATCAGGAGGGACACAACAGCAGCTCTGAATAAAAATCTGATAATCAGTCAGTGAACATTTTACTGATACATTCAGTATCAACATTTGGCGACTTTCCTGTAATTAACATTTCCTCATTATATTAATAGAACACAATTCAGTCTGCATTATGTTTCATTTTGTTGTAAAAGAAATATAGTTCTTCAAATAACTTCAAGGAGACATGGTTATATCTTTGATAACTTTCTTCAAGTTCTTGCTAACTTTTTCATTGTAATCTCTGCTCTGTAAAAACAGAAATATCAAATAAATAATAATATTACATTGTTTAAAAAAAAAAGTTTGACTGAGGAATTCTTCTGGAACAGAACCCAGACATTCTGGTTTTAATTTGGCTCTGGATTGAGATGTCACACAGGCCGATGCATTGCACAGGCTTAAAGGCAGGATCCTTCAAGTGTCCTTTAGGAATAATGACTTTACCATCTTCAGTTTAAAATATTGTTTTCAAAGTAAAGATTATTTTTTGGGGCTTTTTCCCCTTTGTTTCAGAGTGACAGTGGATGGACAGGAAAGTTGGGAGAGAGATGGGGGATAACACGCAGCAAAGGGCCACAGGTCGGATTCGAACCGCGGCCGCTGCAAAGGCTGCAAAGGCCTCAGCCTACATGGGGTGCACGCTCTTACTGGGTGAGCTAGAGGTCGCCCCTTGTTTTTAAATTAAAATAAGTTTCAATGTATAGTTATCATCTAAAACCATTTGGAAGACTCAAGGGTTATTCTTGGCAGCTGTATTTGAAATTTGTGATATGACTTCTTGGCTTTGATTCATCTCGCAATGTGTTTGAGGATGTTCACTTGAATCAAATACATAGAATCATATTATGTAGCTATCAAATCTTGGTCAGAATTCACAAATAAAAATTTCTATTGAAGAGTGAAGCATAAATCAAAGTTTACTATTTGCTTTCTGCCCAGTTTTTTCATTAAAACAGTTGTCATCGTGATGGGTAAATGATGATGTATAACCAAACTACTGTTTCACCTAATTTGTATAAGTTGTTGTACTGGCATAAAGCATGCACTGTTGGAATTGTGATTAATTTCCCTCTAACATTCCCCTGGGACAGGGGGCTTTTACTCTGAAGTTCTCGGGTCAATAGCCACTGATACACACGGGTGACCTATAAATCCATCCTTGTATCCATTCTTTAAATAATTCATAAGGAGGTAGGTTTGAGCGCTGCATTTTGAGGGGAATGTGTCAACAAACTGGCAAGTGTCTGTCCTTAAACAGATTGGAGCTGGTTTTAATGCAGTCTCTTTCATCTGAATGATATGGAAACCAGCTCCCAGAGGATTTAGCAACCATCTGAGAGCCACCCTCCACGGCTAATGCTAGTGTTTTTTTTGCTGTATTCTGAAGGGGAATAAACACACAAACCAACCCTGAACATCATTATTCACTACAGCCCCACATTAAAGGAAAAAATCCATCAAAATCAAACAAAAGACAACTGTATTTTTGTCTCATAAAACTCTCTGCACGTGGTATTACTTGTATACAAGAATCGTAAATTTGGAAACACACAATGAACACAGAATGTTTCACAATGTCCGTGTTTGGAACGTGAAACTAAGGGCCAGACTCTTTGTTTTTCTCAGGATGTCCTGTCTGAGGGGACAAAGCAGACATTACACAAGGAAAAGAGATGTAGTGCCGGTACTCGGCTGAGTCTGTTCACAGCCAATGAGGAACAGATTCCTGTTGACACAACTTTCGGTGTGAATCATGTTTGGAGTGATTATGTTACAGAGGGCACTGGAAGCACTGAGGACATTTACAGCAAACAGATGAGCAAGGAGACAGTTCTTTTAAAACTAATCATTTTACTAAACATACTCAGCAAGCGAGGCCCCAGCCTGTTCACTCAGATGTCCCCTATGGACTGGATCTGAATTGATTTCCACTGCTATGCCAATTGATTACTGTTGACCCACAAACAAAGTATCTAGAAAACACTCCAGTGCCTGACCCTGACCATGAATTAGCCCATTAGCAGAAAGCCTGTTTACATATATTTAAATAGCTACTTTTGAGAAAGGAAATAACAGATTTGTTCTCTTACAAATGAAAAGTATCATTCATAAGCAATAAAACACGCCATTGCTCAGTTTAAAACATGCAGCCTTATTTGATTTCACTTGTATTAGTTGTTACAATAGCTTACTATTTTAGCTAAATACTAAACTGCTGTTTAGCTGGCTTAGCACTGGCTGCTGGTCAGGAAAAGTTACACAGACTTGCTTTAAATTGGCACCACCAACTTTACAGATCAAGTTGACTTTACTCATTATTAAGAAGTCTTAATGTGAAAAGTGTTGAATGTAGGGATCGACAGATACTGTTTTTTCAAAGCCGATACCAATTCCAATTATTAAAAGTTAATGAAACCGATAACCGATATTTGGAGCCGATATGCATTTCCAGTGAAAATTTAAATCAATAAAATTAAGATTTTGGTGTAATGTAATAAAACTCCAACACAAAACTGAAAGTAATATTCAGTTGGTTGTCATATACAATTTCACTGCTAGATGGGAGAAATTCTTACACAATGTAGCTTTAAGCAATTATTTGATAAATTAGAAACTTTCAACATAATACCTAGTAAAAGATAGTCACATAGTGTTGTGGGCGGGACATTAAGTCAGATTCAGTGAGTGAAACCGAAGCAGAGGAACAGACACAGAGCTGTAGCGGGGGCCAAAGTAGCACACTTTTTAATTAATTATTCTATCCCTAGTTGAATTTCTTCTGTGAGGGAGCGCTCCAAAGTCTTACCCTGATGATGTCATAAAGGCAAAACTATGGGATCCAGCATTTTTGGAGCTTAACTCATACTAAGGCTGAAAGTAAGGATTTCCTGGCCTCTGCTGCTTCAATTTTGATGATTCTTTATTTAATATGTCCCTTATGAGTCCCTAAAATGTATGTAAGTGCAATACTAAATCAATGAAGGACCCCTTTAAGTTTTTATGTAATGTTTTTTAATGTCTCTCTTCTCTGTTTTGATTCTAAACAAACTGCCAGAGACTTTTCCCCTTAAAATACCTTCCACACACCAAATGTAAAAGCTTTTATGATATTGATAAAGGATGATTTTTTTTTTAAATATACATGTACATTAACTAATACTGTTACCTGTACATAAAAACATCATGTGTAAAGTAGGTGGATTTAACTTGCAAGGATTCCCGATTACACCGGTCACATGCCAGACTCTGATCAAGAGTTTGATCTTTCTGATATCTGTTGTCAGAACCAGTCTGGCAGAAACTTGTTTTCTAGCAGAGGTGTTTATGAACCTGCACGACAGCAGTATCACATGACCTAACTGACAAATGCTCTCATTCAAATCCCTGTAAAGAGAGTAATAATAAAGATGTGTGGGAAAGAAAAAGAAAAATGCTGATGAACAACTTTTAACACAAAACAGGTGCTTTGAGGAGAGGTGGGAACCCATCATCAGCTCAGGTCACACTCCCCAGGTTGACCTGATGTGGTGTTTAATCTTGTTTACTCTTTTAAAGGCTGCCTCGTATAGATAAGGTTGTTGATGGACCCTGATTGGCAAATCACTTGGGCCTGTTCCGAGCTGAGCAACAGTGTTGGACTATACTGTGACGGTTAATAGCTTTATTGAATCGGAAGCGCTGACCCCATTAAAAGCAGCTGAACATCCCAGACTAAAGTCGACACAAAGCAGCGCTGCCTTTGCAGTTTGCCTCAGTGCGTGTATGAGGCACAAATTCAATATTGTCACCTATACAAACCAGTCCTGTGTCTTTGTTCTGTATCTATCACTAACACAACTCGTGGCACTGACTTTCCTCATGCCAGACCTGCATGTCAGACCACAATATACTGTATAGCATACATAAAAAGTTATGTATGATATATATTTTTAAAACTGTCTAAAAGTATCAATCCTTTGCCAACCCAGCACCACACACACACACACACACACACACAGGATATCATATGCCTGCCATGCCTGCCTCTCCATTGTTTGTTTTGCCCAGGAAACAGGATATTCACACAGAGGAGAGGCGACCAGCTGACCACAGAGCCAAAACAGAAAAAAGTCATACTTTAAAAACAGTACAGAAGTATAGGCTCTTATTTCTTCAAATCCTTTCAGTTTATCACGGTTGTGACCACAGTCTCCTGTGTGTTTCAACTGTCCAGATAACTCCAATTTAAGTTGCTGACTAGCAAAGCACTATGTTGACATGTCAACAGTTCACCACCCAGATGACATTCAGCCCAGCTGACATTCAGGCAGCAGAAGTCAGGTAAAAGACTAGAAGTCTACAGGCTATATACCAGTTCACATGAGGCGTGGGATCCATCAAACAGTGTTTTGGATTAATGTAGTGAGGCATGTGAAGCACAAGAGTGTTTGTGTTTCTTTACAGAAATACTACATAAAATAAAGCATTTAAAGGCTATAAATAATGCGAAATACAAGTAGGTAATTTTCAAGAAGGCTTCAAATAAGAGCAATAGCTAGGCCATACGTGTTACTGTTCCTGAGTTACTGCAAAATAAAGATAACAAAACGAACCATGTGGCTGCCAGGAGAAAAAAAAGCTGTTACAGGTAGGCAATAAATCCCTATACTGTTTACAAATAAATAAATAAATGCCTACGCTCGAAATGGTTCAGCTGTATGAAAATGAAAGGTTCCTCACCATGTGTCTTTTGTTGTGATCTGATCGCTCCCAAGTCTGCGTGTGCGCGGCGCGTCTCAGCCGGGCACCGGGTCAGTCGAAATAAATCTACTTCTCTCCTTAAAAGATGAAGACAAGCCTACAAAGAATAAAAGCTTCGCAATGGATGAAGAGTTAGTTCTGAAGAGTTTATCAGAGACCGGGCTGAAAAGTCCAGGAAGGGAAGCTGCTGCCTGTTCGGCATCCTTGTATCACGCACTCTACACAGTCAGTGAATCCAATCCATCCACACTCCCCGCCTCCTCCTCTCCGCTGCCGTCCGCAGATTCAGGATGGGACAGATGGATTTCCCTCTGCTGCTGCCTCAAACAAAATAAAAAATAAAGGCCATTTAACCATATCTGATCCTAAGTTGTAGGCCTATGTTATATGGCCGATACATTATTTACCTATATTGCATATATTTAATTATATAAGAAGTTTGTCACTTCACACCAATGTGTTGAAATGTGCTATAGGCTACAGATGTCTCTACATGTAGACTTTCTCCATCTATTTAGTGTATTGTGCCTCAATTATTTAATGTTTTGCACAATGCATTGAAACAGGAATGAGAGGCCTTTGTGGAATAATACTTTTAGAAGTCAGACCAGACCAGTAGGTTATTTTTTCCTCAGTGTAATACAGTATTCTTAGCTTTCCATTGTTCATTTATTGAATGGCCAAATGTAGCCTATTACAATATCAGTTTGAAAGAGTTCAGGGTGGTGCAGCCATACAACCTCTGATTTATTCTTAAAGCCGCATCAATCCATATTTTTATATCAGCAATGGATTAAATGTCCGTGTGTAACGTAAAAGGGGTCTTCCCAGTGACAAACCCACAGATAATTATCACCCGATTCGACAACTCTGCAGAACATTTTAGCGTCATTGTTTTGGTTTTCCTGCCTGCAACTTTAATGTTTTGATTCACTCTCACAGCTCTCATCTGTGTCATTTCCACTAGGAGCAGGCAGCTAAAAATCATCAGCAAAAAACCCTACATACATTACCTGCTCAGCAGCAAACAGCCACATTTAGAGACTGATGACAGCGCAGCCAGATATTTCCCTCAGGCGTATGTAGAGACCAAAAACAGAGCTGTCGTTGTTATCAGAATTTATATAATATAATGTACTTTTAATTGCCAAGGACAATCCTGCATCTCGTTTGTGCTCTATCTATCTATCTATCTATCTATCTATCTATCTATCTATCTATCTATCTATCTATCTATCTATCTATCTGTCTGTCTGTCTGTCTGTCTGTCTGTCTGTCTGTCTATCTATCTATCTATCTATCTATCTATCTATCTGTCTGTCTGTCTGTCTGTCTGTCTGTCTGTCTGTCTGTCTGTCTGTCTGTCTATCTATCTATCTATCTATCTATCTATCTATCTATCTGTCTATCTGTCTATCTGTCTATCTATCTAAACATGTACCTATACAAGTTACACTTTTAATGTCATAATCATTGTGAGTAACAAGAAAGGCTTTATAGATTTATTAGAATGTTATGTGTAACATTTAGACATATTGTAGATTTTCCAGCAACTACACAGTCAGGGGAAGGAAAGGAGTGCCACACTGTTGTGGCTTCATGACAGGCTGGACAATGGAAAAGCTCTGTAATCCATAGAAACCCCCAGCAGCAGCAGCAGGGAAATGAGAGGAATAAAACTGTCCAGTTTATTATAAACCAGTTGAACCAAGTGTCAGGGCAGCTAGAAGGTGACGTTTCTTCGGCTATCTCAGCTCTGCAACAAAAAAAAGGGGGGGGGGCAAAACTGAATCTTCATGTCTAGGCAAAGGCTGGGTGTGTTACTAGAACAAAATGCTTTCTTCAAAGTCTAAATGAGTCCCCCCAGGGACAGCCCCCTCCCCATTTGTGAGGATTTCTGCGAGCCCGTGATTAGGCTCACGCCGGTGCCATGTGTGCACCAACTGCCCCCCCCCCCCAACACACACACACACACACACACACACACACACACACACACACACACACACACACACACACACACACACACACACACACACACACACACATGCACATCAAATCTCTGCCTGGCCTCAGCTCCCATTGAGATTAGCCCACTAGCTATTGTTCTGATGACACTTCATATAAGCTGTACTCTCATTATGATAATACAAAGACAGCATAGCATTACTGGGTGATATTGAGAAATAAAATATATGTAGTATTCCATTATGTAGTGCAAACAACCATAGGCCTATAAAGTACAGAACAATGATCCACATAAGCAAAACTTTTATTTACATCATGTGAAGATGCTAGTACTTAGTACTTAAAAGAGGCTAAAATCATTTATTTAATGAAAATTAACTCAACACTGCAGATTTGCAGCTCAAGTTAAACAACACAGAATACTAGAGAATGCAAACAGTCTAATTGGGGGACATTTGTTTGTGCAGAGGGAAGACACTATGAATTTTAAGTACAAGGGGATTATGTTGTGCTTTGGAACAGATGTTAACATGGAGAGGTCTACCCTCCTGAGAGTGGCCCCTGACTGACACACTGTCCCACAGTCATTGGCCCATTGTCAATGTGCATCCTGTCTTCTGAGTCTTTAGTTGCAGATTGCCCCCACCCCCTCCCACGCAGATTAACTCGGCACCCATCCCATCAGCCTTGACCTTCATGGACTGGTAATGTCATCTTCTTTTGTGCTTTGACAGACATTAACTCTTGCCAACTTCTATGCTTCCCTTTAAAGCAAACTGTATATGCATTCATGAATAGCTTGACATAAACAAAGGATGCATGACAAAAAGTAACATTTACAATGAGTAAGCACTGACCCATCCATCCCATCTTATCCTCTCATTAGACCTCTAAGCAGGTCAGCTGTTATGCTGTTGTCCTCTTACCACCAGTCTTCATTCTTCTTCATAGCTTGGCCATTTCAGTGTGTCTTTAGTATTTTCCAGGTCATGGTGAATGAATTAAGTAGTTCCACACTGCCTGTTACCCCTCCCCCGCATCTTCTTGTAAAGAATTTAGACCATTTTCATGAAAAATGTGTTGATATGTAAAACATTATTGATACAAGCCTCATGTGTAGTGGCAGTTAACAATAATTACGGTGGAACCTATATCACATTAAGCAGTAATTGTTCTCATTTTTAGTATACAACCATGGATTTTGTTGGTTGAGGTGACAACTGACGCAAGTAGATTTTATAAGCTGTAACTAGCTAGCATAAGCTAATGCTAACTCAAAAAACTAACAACTGAAAACTCTGTCTAATACATGTCTGTATTAAGAGAACGGTCTAATAAAATGAAATAACAAGCTAATTAGATGAAATATGATATTATATGTAGTAAGCCAGCTAGTAGCTAGTAAGCTAGTTGTTAGCTGGGCATGCTAACATTTGCAGTTTACTTTAAAGCAGATAAACACAAATAAACACACTCTGACCTTTTTAAATGCCGTGTACTGTATTGGGCCCCACGCACACTGTTTTGGCATGTGAGGAAATTCAAAGCTTGACAGACATGCTGTGCCTAGTTACAGTTGCTAAGCTATATTTGAACAGGGGGGAGGAGTTAGCAAGTCAATTGAGACTTCTATTTACGGTTAAAGTAGGCCTACACTTTCAACAATCTGCATAGATTTATCTTCATTACAGTAAAGTGAAATATGAAACATTTTGAAGGGCCAGTGTGTAGGATTTAGTGACACCTAGTGGAAAGGTAGAGAATCTTCTTTGGCAAAAGAATCTACGGTGGCCTTCAGGTGACGTAAAAATGCAAAAGGTCCTCTTGAGAGTCAGTGTTTGGTGTATTGTCATTTGTTCGTTCTGGGCTACTGTAGACACATGCTGATGTAACATGGCGGGCTCTGTGGAAGAGGAGTTGCTCCCTATGTAGATATAAGGGGCTCAATCTAAGCTAACAAAAACAACGATTTTTAGTTTCAGGTATACACTAATGAAACATATCTATGAATATTATATTCAGTTTCTGCCAATAAACCCCCCTAAAACCTACACTCTGGTTCTTTAGTTTAAATGCACTTTTTATGGCCAAAAGCAATATATATATATATATATATATATATATATATATATATATATATATATATATATATATATATATATATATATATATATATATATATATATATATATATATACTGGATTATTGAAAATATCAGAAAAATCATACTGATGGAGGACTTATAATTTCAACAAATATACAATGCAATTACATTCACTAACGTTTGTAATCTAAATAACCATCAAACCTAACCTGTGAAAACATCACCATCAGAACACATGCCAAGACGTCTTGGGAGGAAGCCACCTGATAACATCTGGTTCTAAAAACTGCAGGGACCTTTCAGAATATACTTCAGCTCAGTGCTAGATAGGGAGAGAAAACTCAAAATGTGCTCATGAGAAAACCATTAAAGGGTTTACTGCCTTGTCTGGAGGACTTTCCTGGGGGCTTATCCTGTAAACAATTAACTTTGTTCCACAACTCAACTAATGTAAAATCAAGACAATTGTCAATCAAAACTGAACATCATCTTTTAACACAAATTCAAGGAGCACCTATTATTTAAACCTAAATTATGGTAAGCATTTAAATTATATTCACATCTCATGGTCTAATTCTACTCTGAAATACTGTATGTTGCCTTGGATATTTCTTCCCATTCTGTAATCTGTGTTTGGCAGATGTTGCATCTGTGTCCTGGCTAGGGTTGGGTACTGAAACCTGGTTCCACTATGGAACCAGTTCCTACACAACCGGTAGGAATCGGACCAGATTAGAACGCAAATTTCGGTTCCCCATTTCGGTTCCACTTAATGTGTCGACTGAAATAATTTCCCTCTGTCGCTCCGAAACGGACGTAAAAATATCATACTTTCTCTGTAGTCTACCGTTAGCTAGCTGCCGTAAATGTAGGCTACTTTTAAAATGCCATATTTTCCCTCTGGGCTCACCAAAACGGACGTAAAAGCATATTAACCATTCACTGCACGTGATCACTAGTAAACATATTACACTTACAAGAATCGGTTTAGGAATCGGAATCGTTTTAAAAGTATCGGCATCGGAATCGTAAAAATCCAAACAATACCCAACCCTAGTCTTGGATAATAAGATACGTCTGTGGTGTCATGACATGGAAGTTGATGTGTGTCGTCCCCTGTGTGTCTTTGCCTTGTATAGCTGCTGAGAGGACCTTGAGTTGGTGTCTTGAAGTGTCCTGACTACACGTTGTCTTGGTGTAATTAGGTTATCATGCAGCGAGATCTAAGGGCAGACTGCACAGGGTGTGTTGGACCACTGTACCTCAGTACAGTAGTCCAACACACCCTGTGCAGTTTAGGTAATCAAGCCTTATGACTTTGACTTTTCCTTTGGCTGCTTGCCATGACACATAATGTGATCACACTGTGAGAGAATCAAAACATTTACAATGTTTTGGGATTATCAGGACACAGCTGGAAAGACATTGTATGGCATCAGGAAGCTGAGTAAGGATGCACCGCTTGTAAAAACCAACCAGAAGACCCTACAGATCTGACAAAATAAGATGCAAAACGTTCTCCTTTCTCCAGCCTTATTCACAAATGTATATCTATTCTTTCTAGTTGCAGAATTATTTTCTTTTCATCTGCTCCCTTTGTTTTAAGTTTAAGTATTTTCATAACTGGTAGTCCTTTCAGAAATTCCTTGAGTAACATTTCACAAGATACATTTAATAGACTTATTCTTATGTAACATGTAACACTCTAATTCCATGCTCCACATAACCTCCATTTCACTCACAAGGGTATTGATACCACTTGTCAAGAGTGAGTGAAACTGCCTTTACAAGCTGTTAGACTACCACCTTGTGGACTAGATGTGTTGTGCAATCTTTAACTGCAGAAAAGACAGTTTCAGACGGCTTCTGTATATTTTTCAGACTTTCCTCTCATCCCTATTTCTTTCTTGTGTAACACTGTAGTTTAACCCTTTCAGGCCTCTCTTATTTATATGAATAATATGAACACAGTATGAGAGGGAGAAAACACAATTCAATCGAATTGCTCAAAACAAGACAAGGTTTACGAGAGGATATTGCTTTAAGGGGACACAAGAAACAAACGTTAGAAACCACTGTCCTGTAATATATTATTCACAGTAATAAATATTAAAAAGCTAAGCCAACAGAGTTTTAGTTCCATACCCTAAAAGGAGATACACTACAATATTTACTGCAAATCATTAGCAACTGAGAAAATCTTAATGACAGTTATTTCATATTTTATTTAAATGAATAAAAACAAAAAGTCAACACTGATAGTTGCTGGCTTCTCATTTGCATTTGGCGCCCTCTGGTGAACATTTTTAGATATCAATAGCCAGCTGAAGAAGCCACTTTTGAAAACCCACTGGGACTGTATGATGAACCCTATTAGTCTTTGTTATGCCTTTTAACAGCACACACTTAAATACAAAATACATTTTCTCTGGAATTTCTGGATCAGCCAACTAGCCACACAGCCTTCAACTTGTTTACCCCTGTCTGACATGGCTTTTAGATGCATGATAGTTTACACTCTGTAAACCCCAAGGGGCTGCATAAATGACCCTGAACCCCAAACATCTAGACATCAAAGATATAATCTTCCCTGTGGGAAGATTGAGATATAACATAAATAATTATTATTATCATGGTTTTATGTTTGGTATTCTATTCTATCTTTGCCCTCCGTCATGGTGAGAACAATTGACGTCTTGCATGACTTCAGGCCCTGAAGTCATGTTTGACTATCAAATAAACTCTACACAGCTCTGTCATATACTGTAGACATTTATGCAGAGTGCCTAGCAGGGGTGAAAACGTGACTAACCCATATACAACTATAAAAAATATTAAGCATGTATACATTTTCTGTAAGTATTTTTTAAATTTGTCTTTATCTATAAGTGCAACAGACTAAATTAATGTGCTTTATATTCCCACAGGGGATGCTCTGAAAATGCATCGTAGACCTAACCTATTGCATGGCCCATCAGTGAACAAGGCTGTTATTGTTCTCTTTATAAAAGATAGGCCTTGTGGATTAATTTGAATTAATTTGAACGAACTACTTGTTAACTTCCCTAATTCTCCTCCCAAGCATTTAAGATGCTTTTTAGGACATTCTGCAACCAACACCATCACTTATTTTAATGTGCATTTATTTATTTATTTAATGTTAAATACTGCGTATCATGCATTGTTGTGATTTTTTTTTTTTTTTTTTATATATTTAGACTTAATTGCCAATCCACTCATCACTTTTATTACTGCCACTTGATCACTTTACGATTTTAAAATGCACACTTGTGTATGGTGTGTGTTGTCTTATAGGCCAAATTTAATTTTTTTTTTTGCAAATCTAATGGATGATAAAGTAATATGAATCTAGTTGTTCTCTTGGACTTTATTTTTTTTACTAACTAATTTATACACAGACCCCAATAGTGACATGTGTTTCCACATCAGGAACTGCATATTGAATATTGTCCCTTTGTCATTTCATATTATGGTTATTCTGATTCTTCTTCTTAAATATACATTACCGGTCAAAAGTTTGGGGTCACTTAGAAATTTCCAAATTTCCACTCCATTACAGACAGAATACCAGCTGAGATCAGTAGCATTGTTTTTTTAACCAGGGCAGCAGTTTTCAGATTACATTATGTGCTTACATAATTGCAAAAGGGTTCTCCAATGTTTTCTCAGTTAGCCTTTTAAAATGATATTAGATTAGTAAACAGAATGTGCCTTTGGAGCATTGGATGAATGGTTGCTGATAATGGGCAATGTAGATATTGCATTAAAGATCAGCCACCCACTCAGATCAGCTGGTATTCTGTCTGTAATGGAGTGGAATGGAAATTTCTAAGTGACCCCAAACTTTTGACCGGTAGTGTATGTAAATATACAGTAATTCACTGATAAGACTATTGCGTTGTAAATTTACAAAAATTCAGTAATGAACTGCACATTTATTTCTAATTTAGTTATACACTGTAAATTCTAAAATACAGTAACAAACTGTACAGAAAAGTACAGTACTTTGCAGATGAAGCTGCGGCCAGTTACAGTAATTGCTGCAAATTTACAGTGAAACGTAATATTTACAAAGACCATCTTCTATATTTGGCATTTATGCAAAGACTTTATATTTTTGGTTTTTGTATTACTGTCATATGCAATTAGTAGTCTATATTATTATGTATAAGTCCATGTATGAAAAAGTTACAATTTTAAATGGTGACATACATCTGACACTAACACATACAATATTTATTCCACAAATATATTTGCAACTGTATGGTTAGGCACAATGGCCATCTGTGTCACTTAAGAATTATAGCACAACATAGATAAGCATGTTGGCTCACAATAGCTGTTATTAGCTTCACTGGGGGGACTTGACCAGATTCATAAGTTGCGACAAAGCAGAGCTGGTGGTATTGTGCAATCCTATACCACACATTGATGGGGTAGATAATTTGGCAAAGGAAGCATATCTGTACTATTCTGCATTAGGTTCAGTGAATAACTCATTATCCTGGGGAGAGAACACACAATGTTGTTTTGAATTGTCCTTTTGTGTGCAGACAACTAGCCTTGTAATGAGTTGCTCCTTGCACATCAACCAGCAAATTAAATGTAATGCTTCACCCAGTTATGGAACAGAGAGACACAGGGAGTCTCCTGCATGAAGCAAAACACATCTGACAAGCCATATTTTCTAACTCCACACAGTCTGTGCCATGCATTGTTACTTGTTGATTGATTTTTACACTGTATGTGAGAATTTTGCTGGTAATTAGAAATAAGGAAGAGTCCCTAAAAACCTTTTTTTACATCCCAAAAAAAATAAATAATAATATGTAGAGTTATGGAAACAAGGCGATTATTGAATACAATGAACAAGCCATATGTTGCTCAGTATGGATGACAGACCTACAGAAAGCCTTTGAAAAGTTGATAGACTATGTTAATATACTGCCAAAAATAAGTTTAGGACTACTGCTGCGTTGTGAAATCCTTTGGTGAAGGTATTCATCAGTCTCTCAACTCACGCAACTGGAGGAAGGTGATGAAACAGTGTGGAAAAGAATTTTTAGAGCTAAGTTTCAGAATGGAAATGGTTGAATCACAACCCATGCTTCCTGTTTTCAGTGTCTGCAATAGCTGTGCTACATTTACAATCTTGGAAAATGAAGCTGCTAAAGGAAAACCGAGGTTAGCCCTTAGTCATACAGTACATCTCAATATGTTCCACATGCAATTGTTCGACTCAGGCATCTTTGCTTTGCAAAATCTGAAAATACATTATTTCCTCACTAAGATTAACTGTAATGAAATTTTCCATGATGAAAATATAGCACAGTACAACAACATCCCTACAAGAAATAAATTAGTTGAAACCCTAAATCATTATTCCCGTGACATTGACATGCGTCTGAACTCATTCAGTGTATATACAATGAGACAAAGATCTAATTTGAAAATGAATGAGGACACTGACACTGTGGAGTAAATTTCACGCATTTTGTGGTTTCACCACTGTGAAACAAACCTGCCTTTAAAATCTCAGCAGACACAAGAGCACATCCATTGATTATATCCATCACAGGTTATAATAATAGGCTTCACTCTCTTGCTGAGTTATGAGAAGATTGATACCACTAATGTCTGTCCAATAAATTTAACATAAGGCTATAGCCAACAGGTGGTTAGCTTAACATAACATTACAGGAGACAGGTGGCCTGGCACTGTTCAAAGGTAAAAAGAAATTCACATATTAACACCTCTAAAGCTCACGAATTAACACATTACATATTGTGTGTTTAATCCATAAAAAACGGAGTAAAGACGACACGTCACAAGTTATAATGTGATAATTAGTGAGCTTTAGGCAGACTTGTTACCTCCGGATAGAGCATAGACCGCTGTTTCCTCCTGCGTCCAGTGTTCATGCTAAATCAAGTTAACAGATTCTGGCTTTGGCTTTATATTTTATGGACAGATAAGAGAGTAGTATGTCTCATCTAACTCTCTGCAGAAAAGCAAATTAGAGCATTTCCCAAAATGTCAAACTATTGCTTTAAATTTCTGTCCTTTTCATTCTGCAGCTTGTTTCAGTGTCAGAAAAGGAGTGAGCATTGTTTGTAAATCACCTGTGGACTAATAGAGAATCTCAGATTAATATCAAGTTTCAGCATAATTTTTTACACAAAAAAACATTTTGTCGTTCTGCCTTTCTTTCTTAGGACTGTTCACACTTCTCCAAAATGCCAGTGGATACAGTCATGGTCCTGCAGACATTAAGATAGTGTTTAGACCTTATTTAACCTCTTAATATTCTGTAATCAATTGGCTCTATTCACCAGCCGCAGTGAATTGATATAGTGTGCTAGAACGGCTCCTGTTGCAAAACTACAGAACTGCTCGTCCTTCCCTAAACCCAATGTCCAATTAAACCATAAAAGCCAAGACATCTAGGATTCGTCATTGTGTCAACTTGCAAGTGAGACATTATTTTGTCACACCAGGAAGTTCTGACATCCTAAAGCGCTTTAAAAGGACCTAATTCCTCAAACCGCAGCAATAGTGATGTGGGGACCCTTGAACCACTGACTAACATGAAAATAAAAAGGTAAGAAAACTCCTTTTTGTCTAGAAATTTATTTTCACGTTTATTGTCTGTTTAGAGCATTCATGCCTCTTTGGTTTACAAAAGGTTGAATAAGTTGTTTCCTGTGTTCTCATAATCGTTTTTCGCACATTTAACGCTGTTTGATGTGTGTTGACCATCTTGATAAAAGTGTCATGCTTGAGCTTGTAACATTCACTATTGTAAGAATAGGCAACAAGTCAGCTACACATGCATGCTAGTTATTTTTCGAAGACCTCTACTAAAGGGATCCTTTGTCGATTTTAAACCAGCTCTGTGTCATCTTTGTGTGGGAAGTGTGTTTAGATGAACAGTGTTTGGCTTCCCTCTGTGGCGCCAGTGTACAGCGCTCTGAGCAGCGGAGGTCGGCCGAGAGCTGCTCGTGCCATCCGGCGGATCTTGGCGGACATCATGACGTGTTTTGCGGCATCCGGCAGATCTTGGCAGACCTTAGCTGCTCCGCTCCGCTAGGAACTCCATGCACTGGCACCACAGAGGGAACCCAAACACCGTTCATCTAAACACACTGCTCACACTGCCATGACACAGAGCTAGATTTAAATCAGCATAATGTCTCTTTAAATGCTAACAGAGGAGAATTGGCTTTCTGTGCTTTTAACACAATCAATGGTAACGAGCAGTAAACAGTCAACAGTCTGCTGCTGAGTCATGTGTATATGCTGGGTCCTTGTGTGGATGTAGTGAACTTTTGCTTGAGAGCAGGGTCACACTGGATGTCAATCACTTTTATTTGCGCAACCAGGGGGGCTTTATCACTGTCAAATGAAAGGGGACAGAACACCAGCTCCATTTCTCGTAACCTGAAAAATGCCGGTTGAACTGGGTGTGGAGTTCTGTGAGAGTAGTGGGACCGTATGTTGTCCACCAACCAGCACCTCTAATGCTCATTAATAAATACTTCATATCTTGTTTGCTTAATCTGTGAAAATACCAAGTGCTTTGAACGAATCAGTCAATAAGTGCATGAAAGTCAATTGCCAGGACATCTAGACAAACACTGAAAATTAAATAAGTATCCAGAAAACTACTACTCAGATTACTTTGACTCTATGAATCAAACGCTTCCTTAAAGTGCCCATATTATGAAAAAATCACTTTTTCTGGGATTTGGGGTGTTATGTTGTGTCTCTGGTGCTTCCACACACATACAAACTTTGAAAAAAATCCACCCATGCTGTTTAGAGTGAGATACGGTTTCTGAATGTGTCCTGCCTTCAGTCTCTGGGTGAGCTGTTCAAAATCGGCACGGCTTGTGACGTCACAAGCCGAAACGAGCAGGCTAACCGCAACCATTAGCTCGTTAGCATGCTAACGCTAATGCTAACGCTAATGCTAACGCTAGCATGCTACCTCGTTCTCAATAGCAAAGCACTGCTACAACACACACAAGTTCACCATAATCTACAAAAGAACTACTTCCATGTGCGCCCTCATTTAGAAGTCTCCCAGCTAATCCTGCCTTGTAACTGACCGAAGTTGTAGAAACAGCCTTTCTTTTACTGTCTATGGAGCTAGCTAGCTGACATGATCTACATCTGAGCTACTGGGCATGTGCAGTGCAATCAAAGACAGTACAGAAGAAGAAGAAGAAAAGAGGTCTCACTCTGTAGCTAAAACAGAGACCAGCTGAAAAGAGGATCTGCAGCAGTGAGAGAGAGCGGTGCAGTACAACAAAAATATGGTGTTTTTTGAAAATTAAACCATGTAAACCTATTCTGGTACAACCTTAAAATACAATTATGAACCTGAAAATGAGCATAATATGGCTGCTTTAAGTCTGGGATTGTATAGGATGTACGTAGGTTAAATAGCACAAGTCATGAACAAGACCCCAAATAATCTTCACAATTTTAAGAATCAAGGAGCAGATTTCTGTGAACTAATTAAGATATTCTTGGGTAAGAAGAAAAAAAGATCATTGAGTTCCTCTGCTAGTGCTGAAGAAGTTGCCATTGGTGATGTTTAAGCGATAGCTACAGACTAGGGCTAGATTTGACATGTCAGCCTAATTAGTGCGATTATCACACAGCTGCACAGGCTGAGAGGATTTGAAGTGGTTTTATCAAAAGGATCATTTTCCCAGGGAATGCCTCATCCCGACAGCATGTGCACTGCCAGATCCATTTCGGTTTGGGATGTGCAGGCGCTGTCTGCTCAAATATGCTGCAGATTTGAAAGGGTGAACTCGGAGTGGACAGGTGGAGAGTAGTGGAAGCACAGTGCTGAGTTTTTGCTCAGTGTATTATTGCAAATGAGTAAAGTTGTGAAGTGATTAGATGCATTGTGTTTTCGAAAGGGCCCAGGTACTGCCTCAGACCTCACAACAGACCAGTTTTTGGAAGTCTGGTGGCACATATTCACACCAGCTTACCCCCAAATCATACTCTTAGCTGGCAAAGCATAGAGGGTAAACCAAGTGCAGGTCTAATAATCTTACCAAACAGATTTGTCCACTGATGGTGGGCTAATTAACAGAATTAACTATTGGTGAAATGCCTCAGTTCAGCTAGGGATTTGCCTTTCCTTTCTAATAAAATTGGGGCAATTAGGAGTTAAGACAACCAAATTGTGACTGAAAGTTGCTCTAATCAATATTTCTATATTCAACAATGAATCAAATGACTATGCGTGTGAAAGGAGTCACATGCGGTGATGAATCCACAAAGAATGATCACTTCACCTTGCAGTTCCCCTCAGCTTTAAAATAATTTCAGTTCGTTTTGGTTTTTCTTCCCAAAGCTTCAATATTTTGGTTCCACCACTTGCAACAGTGTCGTTTAAAAAAGAAAAGCTAGAAAGATCAACTGTACTACCTTCCCAGCAAATGTTAGCAAATTAGCATCAGGAGCTACCTGGTGAACACAATGGATCATTGAGCCAAATATGTCCCAACAGGAGCTGCTGGAGACGAAATCAGAACCAAGAGGCGAGTGAATAATGGACTTACACTCGACAGGTGAACACAAACACAACATTACATATTTCACAATGTCTGCTCGATGTGGGAACAGACAAATGTTTGCTACAACCAGTTGCCATATCAACTTTAAAGATGCTTATAGCTTGTTCCTGCTGTGACCAAGTTAATATTATCATGTTCTACAGCAATATGTTTTATATTATTAACATGTTTAATCAGGGCAGTTCAAATCACTTAAAGGTAATAAGACAGCACAGTGTTGATGTTTGGCACCTGTTTTTAATATTGCATAACCTCCCTGAAACATAAATGCATCTTTTACCCTCATTCAAAGAACAATAACATATTCTCAGTGAAAGAATTTCTGGCGTCCCTCTCTCTCAATCATCATATTGTACTCCACTACAATACCTCATGTTGCTCACTGACTCAGACACATGCCACTGGCCTTGCACATACACACAAGCATGTTTTTTTGCCTGGCCTGTTTAACTCCTCCCTCCTGTCTCTGCCCTTGGGTGGGCTGGGGTCTTCAGTGCTCCCCCAGACCATCATGGCCTCTACAAGCGCCTCCAGAGTTCCCACCCTCTACCGGCCATGACGTCACAGGTCTGGCTCCGTGACCAGCCGGTGTTTGACAATCGCCAGGGCCAAGAGCGCAGGGAGAACTGAGAGAGGACCAGGGACGTTTTGCACCACGGCACCCAACACACCTCCACAGTCCATATCACGCCTCCCCGGAACAGGCCTGCTGTGAGCCAAGCGCCCATGGAAGTTCTAAAGGTAAGCCGGCCAATACACTGCTATACATGTTTGAGCTTTAGTCGTAATGTGAAATGTGGCAATGTTCTGTAGGTGACATGGTGATGGGTACTCTCATGTGGAGCCTTGATTCCACCTTTTCCAAACTGGAAAAAACATTTTTTCCACTTCTTTAAATTACAAATTCAACATGATTATGAACGTTGGCTACATCTCTGTCAGCTCCTGAGAAACAAATACTCTCTAAGAGTGGACTGTGTTAAATCCATAGGGGAGATTATCTCTTGACGGAATTCCTGGTTCCAGCCATTTGGCATTCAACACATTTAATCCTATTTGCTCCACTCCACTGACATATTTTCATTCATTTCATTGTTGGTATGACCAAATGGACCCTGAAAACGTGAGAATATAAAGATGAGAATATGTTTTTGTAAGAGAAAGAACACTGCTCTTATCCTCAAAATAACTGGCTTTAAAAACTCTTAGATATCAATATTAGATAATTAGGATGTGTATCAGTTTTCACTCCCTCAGGAATTTAAAAGTGTCAGTGATAAAAAAATCCAACTGTTAGACACTTGATACTTAGTTGCCTTCCATTTCTGCCAATTATCACAGATATGCATGTGATATCATTTAGTCAATTATGCTCTGCAAGATAAGTGTGACGTTTCTGTAGTTGGGTGATGGAGACCTTCTTTTAAGGTCATCAGTTGTTGACATGTGTGTCGTACAAATTTGTCTTTGACATATCTGTGTGTTTAACGTAGTAACCAGTATGGATTTTTTTTGCAAGTTGGTCTAAAAGAGGTTTGCACTTGATAAAGCAAGACAAGTATTTGTGGGAACAATTTGGAGGAACTTTTTCTCATACTTATTTTCATAGTGAGTCCAAACGACCGTCCCAGTTTCCTGGGCAAAACACTTCTTGACAGTTTGAAGCTAACCTGTCTGTGGATTATCAAAGATCCCCCCAAAGCTGTGCAGGCAAGGTAAAATTAGTTTAGAAGTACCAGGCAGAGCTGCTGAACCATGAAAGTGAAAACATAAAGCTCAGATGAGGTTGTCCAAAAGGGGAGGGGACCCTTAATTAGCCAGGTTACCTCTGACCCCAGTCAGAATGAAGTGAAAAACCAGTTCAGAGATCAAGACAAAGGCAAATAGAGTGTTATCACACACTCAACTCATAAGTCAGCAACAAATACTCATTTGGATCTTGAGCTCATTGAAGGAAAACACTATGGCATGGTGCAAGATAATCTAAAAATAAGCAAACATCAGCCACAACAGTACTGTATTAGTATTAAAGCCACATTAGCCATTACACCTGCCAGCCTCTGAACACCCACACAGGTGATTTCAGTTATTCTGGCTGATTAGACTTTGCTCAGGTTGATGCTGGGCGGAGCTTTGATGGGGATTTATTAGATCACAAATTCTTTCTACCCATGAGAATGATAAAGCTTTCATTTGTATCTCCCCAACCAGTGCAACAACACTGGGGGACTCAGGAAGATGTCACTCAATCAGTCTAACCACACCCACACAGTCCTGGGAAGAGGTCCAATCAGCTATCAATCCAACGTACTGTGCTATGCTGAAAAGTGGCTCATGCTAATGCTTGGTGACCATAGACTGTAAAAAGTATGGACAAAGTTTCCGGACCTAAAAAGTGAAGCCAATGCAGAACCATAAACCTGCATTATGTCTAATTTCCAGCAGGGGGCAACGCCACTGGCTGCAAAAATAAGTCTGTTTCTATAGAAGTCTACAGGAAAATGACCCTACTTCCCACTTATTACCAATTAATAAACATTTTCATAATGAGTTTATGGTCTCAATGGTTACTTTCAAGTCTTCTTCAATAGCCTACAGCATGATGTTCATTTTGTAAATTATGATCCCATTTATTTTATTATGATGATAAAGCAGGGGATGCTTTAGGGGCTTGGCTATACGCAGACCTGTCAATCATGACAGAGGCTTAGCAATGCGTATCCATGGACTGTGCACAACCATAAACAACCATAAACAACCACGGCTTGGCCGCGTCATCCTCCCCAGCTCCACCCTCTCAAAAATCGTCACATCCGGTTGCAAAAAACCAAGATGGCAAAGCCCGTAGGCCTATCACCAAACTCAAGTCTTCAAATCGTCCACAGTCCACAAACCAATGGGCAGTGTCACAGATGCTATGTACACTATTTTTACAGTTTATATTGGTGACTAAACCATACAGTGACGTTAAGGTTATAGCAATGTTCAGCACACTTATCAAGTTATTTTTAGTATGATTGTTTTGACCATGGTTAACAGCACCGGGATACCCCGCAATTAAATTCAACACGTAATGTTAGCTGTATAGATAGATGACTAATCTAACGTTAATTTAGCCAGCCAGCACAAACTCCAGCGCCCGGTGCTAACAACGCTAGCCTTGTTTTGTCAGACCTTCCTCTACAGCGCTGCGGAAGAGGGTTTGGCTGTTCTACAAAGCAATCCGGGATGGGAGAAAAACATGCTCTGGTTTATTGGCATCTTTAGACCAATCACAATTGTCTTGGGTGGTGCTTAGCGCCGAGCGGAGCCATGATGTGGCTACAAAATAGCCTTGGGAAGGAACTTTGGTTTTGCTGGAACATGTGTACGTTCAAAGGTTGTTTCAGTCGTGCAACAGAAAACTCAGATTGGACAGATAGTCTAGCTAGCTGTCTGGATTTACCCTGCAGAGATCTGAGGAGCAGTTATTCATAGTCCTCATAATTCGACCGGAGTTTAAAATTTTAACACAAAGAAAGCGCAAGGTAGCGGGATATCCAAAAAGAGTGACATCCGGCGGAATTTCCGGCAGAACAAGAGCAATCCCGGAAGTGGAAAGTCATGGATATAGACTATAACGACACTAACAGCAATAACAAAAAGTTTAATGATCCGTCAGGGAACAGACCATATTAGACCCCAGGAGCTGGCACATCGGGCTGAAATCGATCGGTGATTAACAATGAAGACAATAACTGTCGTGACCACACGCAACTTCACAACGTTATCAAAAGTCTGTGTTTACATACATCCATTGTTTCGATTAAGAGACCCCTAGCGGCAGAAAATGACATATTGTAAGCTACATTTAACAGGCAAAAGCTGTAAGCCATCATTTTAATGATGTTTCTTTCTGTCTTTTATGAGGGAGGTGTCTTATTTCTGTATTTGGGGTTCTTGTTTGTGTATACAGTATACAGTTTTTCAAAAACTCAGACCATAGAATTGATCTATTTCCTAAATGTTCCTCCTGAATTGTGTCTTTAAATTGCTTAAAGAATGGGATTGAAGACAATCGTATTATCTAATGGCCCAGAAAATCCCTGATTCAAGTCCACATGCAGATATTTGTGGCTTACACTGACCTTTTCCTCAAACTCCAGGCACATTGAGCTGAATAATGCTACATCTTTGTGCTCTTTGATTATTAGGGGTAGACTCTGAGGTCTCAAACTTGGCTAAGAGAGCCTTTTGTTTATTAAACTCATCAGAGTATACCTAGAGCTCTGTTCTCATTTTCTAGTAGCCAGTAGATTCTTCAAGATAAGATTTTCAAAAAGTAGGACATGTCTGCACAAGTTCCAAAATACTTCACTTCATCTGCAGAATATGGTAGTGCTTGACTTTGTGATATTTTCCCCTGCTGCTCAGTGAACACACAGTATCTTGTTTGACTGTTCAACTCAGAAAGCTTAGCTGACTGCATAGCCCCTCACCAGGCATCATAACAAGGCTCTGTGTGTTTATGTTGCTGCTAAATTAAACTTCATTGTTTGTCACTTAAGCAAGTGCATGTTCATAATCCCATACAGACTGGACAATGTGCTTCATTCTTAGAAGAGGATGTTATGTTCTTGCTAATGTTACCCTGTAGCCACGGGGTAAGAGCAGAGAAGACATCTCTTTGTCCCAGGCTCCTCCTCTTGATGAAGTAGCCTGTCTGCTGTAGCTGCTATGTGCTATAGAGAATTGCTACTAAGGACATTAGGCAAGAGAGCTAAATCTACTTTTAGATCCTTGTTTAACTAAAATTCCCTCCTATTATCACAGCCTGAATGTTGCATGTTAACAACCAGCTCATGGATCACTCTCCTAATCTCCTAAAAATTCACTCTCCCCCCTCTCCCCTGTCTCATCCCTTTTGGGATTCTCTAATGAAATGGTGAACGCTGCCATCAAATTCACCCCCTGGTCACTACTACGTTGTCTGCCTCCACCCTAACCAAGCACATTCTGTAACTCCAACCTTCCTGATAAGGAAGACGACAAAAAGGGAAAACAGCTCTCTCCTACCCCAGGTGGCGAGACTGATAAGGCCAGCATGGTCAACAAAAGTTTGCCTCATCGGGGCGCCTGGGAAGCTCATCTGGTTGAGCGTGCAGCCATTTACAGAGGCTCAGTTCTTGTCGCAGCGGCCCAGGGTTCGGCCCTTTGCTGCATGTCCATCCCCCTCCTTTTCCTGTCTTAATCTGTCCTTTAAATAAAGGCAATAAAAGCCAAAAAAAATAATCTTTAAAAAAAGTTTGCCTCATCAGTCTCCCCTCCCCTCTCATCTTAGGGATATCTAATGGAAGTATTGACAACCAAAGATTTAAGAGCACAAAGGAAATTATAGCGCTCACTTTGAAAGTGCACAGGCACCGATGATTTGCAAGAGGAATTATACAACTACATCAATTTTACCTGGAAGTGAAGGGTCATCCTGTTAGATCCTACCTTCGACTTTTAAAATAAAAGCTGGAACAGTGGCAAACTTTAAATACCAGGTGGAGACAAAGAGCAGTATTTGGTGTCTATTATCTTAAAAATCAAAAACGCGACAACACAAAATGGCTAAATTCACTTTCAACTTGTTGCCAACTGATCTAGACGTTATAGCAGAGTAACTGTGACCAGTGTTGGGAAGGATACTTTCAAAATGTATTCCGTTACAGAATACAGAATACATGCCCAAAAATTTAATTTATAACGTATTCCGTTACATTACTCAATCTGAGTAACGTATTCTGAATACTTGGATTACTGGTATTGGTATTGGTAAAATGTAGAGGTGCCGATACTGCGTACCGGTGAGTACCGGCACACTTTGAGCACTGACTGTGACAATGAAATTAATAGGCGCTCCAGTGCTGTGGAGATCGGTCTGGCAATCAGTACTCACCTCTAAATGGTAATGGCTCACACCCAAATTCCATTATCAAATTCAACTTAACCAACTTAATCAACATTAAGACAAAATCGGCCTACTATTACCTTTAGAATATATCAAGAATTAAAGGACTTATGTCAGGACATGGTCTTTACAGGTGTCAGATCAGACTGCTGCAGCTGATTCACAACACTGCTGTTAGACCGGGAGAGTGGATCACATTAGTCCAGTTCTACAATTTACACACTGGCTTCCTGTCTATCAAACAATTCAAATTTAACCCTTGTTTTGTCCTCCCAGGTCAAAATTGGCCCGGTCTGTTTTGTCTGTTTATAAAGCATGACGTATAAATTATCATTGTCATTACAATTTACCCTTTCTAAGTCAACTTCATTTCAACTTATTACTACTAGTTTTATACCTATATTATAACTATTTTTTGTAGTAAAAAAACCTAGAAATTATGAATTATTTTGACTAATAATTAAGATAAGAGGAGCGTATGTTGATTGGTTATCACAGCCTGTTTTGTGTATGGAACCATGCATGATACTTTTGGGCAATTTTGTAAAAAGAAACCCACATTTTTTATATAGAAACTTGGAAAACGGGTCAAATTTGACCCAAGAACAAAAAACCCCACTACTGGTATATAAAGCACTGAATGGTTTATTTCTGTATTTGATCTGCTTCTCTGTTATGAACTCTCCAGACCTCTCAGCTGGTCTGGTTCAGGTCTGCTTACTGTCCCCAGAGTCCAAACTAAATACTGAGAAGTGAGGTATCGAGGTGTCCACCACACCTCCCTCTCCCATGTTGTTACAGCAAAGGATGAGGGAGATCTGAACAAATTAGAGTACAATCATGCTCTTTGGGAAATATAAACAACTTTTTTGCCAACTGATATCCTCTCACACACCTCTAATGATATACAGCCACTCTGTTACTATGACCCACAAGCTAACGTGTGGGTTTATAGGATGGGCCTGGTTGGCAAGTCACAGCAAATTAAATTTGAATGGATATATGCACAATATCCCAGAGTTCCAGATGAGTAATCAAGGGGTGATTACCCATGAAGCTCACTGGTAGCTCACCTGGTTGAGCGTGCACTCCATGTACGAAGGCTCAGTCCTTACTACAGTGGCCCAGGTTTGATTCTGGACCTTTGCTGCATGTCATCCCCCAGTCTATCCCACCTTTCCTGTCTTCAGAGATGAGTAATCAAAAATATTTTAATTATAAATAAATAATTTTAGATTTATTATCTAGGGCAAGGTTTTATCTGTTGTTAAACTTACAACATAGTGGGGAAAAAAGGTTGGCAAACCCTTGAGTGTTGGAGTGTGATCTAATTTATAAATACAATTTGACCTTTTATCACCGAAATACTTTGGACTTTTCATGTGTATTTTTATGGTCCTTGTATTGTGAACCTTGCTTTTGGTTACCCCCTTTCATGTTCACTGTCCCCATCGTAATCCCAAAATGTATAGTTTTACGGAAAACATATGAACACTTCATGCGCCAAACTAATGCCACCTTCAGCCACTCTCAACATGGCCTTTCCAAGCTTTATATTAGATTTACACAATGCACATTGCAGACTCTAAGGACTTTTAGTTTATTTTATTTATTATTTAAAACCTGGAGCTACGTATGTAGCCCCTGGAAATACCCCCTTTTGAAAGTATTTTTGTGTGTTTATATAAAATGCATAATTGAATCTGTATTCTGTTCAGTAATGTATTGAGACATGTAGTTTTATTATAAGTTATGCATTTCTTCACCTCGCCAGTAGGTGGCTACATGAGTAGTGTTACAAGGTACTGCAAGAAACCATAGAATGAGACACGTTTTCAGGTTGTAGTCGAGGCCTGAAGTGGAGAGAACTCGAAGTGTGTGTGTGCGGTGATGTACCCTGGAACTTGCTGTTTCGTGATAAGTTTTGCTGTGAAGGAATTAAACTGAACTTTATACACTACTAGCACGGTCGCTGTCTGAGTGGTGTAACACGTACGTAAACCTCATAATCAATGCTATGCTCATGTTTTCTCAAATTGAATCCCTACAACACCATGAAATCAACTGAAATTGATCAACATCAGTGAATATAAGGATTCACATTTTATCATTAATAGAAGATAAGAATAAAAGTCATTAAAGGGTAATATTTAAATATCCCTCTGTTTCACCAGAGGTCTAATTAATATGGTTATCTGTTACATATTATTTATTCACGTGGTACTAATCTATCCACTCATCCACTTTGCACTTTTTAAGTTGCCGTTGATGTGATTTGAAAACAAAGACTTAGCTCTAGTAGTTATCTCCTTAACTTTCAGCTCACACTAAATGCTTAGCATCCTCCTTTTGACAAAATGCCCCCAAGTGTGGCTGGTTACCAAGGCAGTACGAAACAGATTAGAGCTGGCTGAGAGAAATGAATGGATCTGTTTCTTTTCAGGGGTCAAGTAGTGACGACTATCTCTCCAAATGTTACTGGTCCTCAAGGCGTCTAAAACATAGACCCATGTGCTCTCCTTGAGAAGGTAATAAACCTCCGTCTCACAAAGACTCTATGAATAAAGTGAGAGCTTGGCTTGCTGTAGGGATAAATGAAATACATCCCTTGTTGATAGTTCCTTCTCAATGCCAAAGGTTTGGCTGAAGGAAAAGGCCACACTGCAGAGGGGAGACAAAGAAACGCTCTACTATGAGTTTACAAAGAATGCTTTCTCTGTTTTATCATATAAGGCTCTGTCCAGCCAGAGGGCACTTCCTCTGTGTTTGTGTTCACCTCTCCAGCTCCTAGTGAGTTTCTAATCCAGACAAAGACGCGATGCTCTGTGCTCCAGCAGCGTTACACGAGATGCGGCGGCAGACGTTTGCTTTCATTAGCTGCACGACTGATAGTGCTTCATCACATGTGAGGATCCTGAGAAGCAGCTTCATTTCTGAGATAAATGTTTGACTCCGGGGGTTGGTTTACTATTTAACATCATGATAAAAATCTAGCTTTCAGCTCAGTGCATTGTGTTTTTCTACTATGTGTGCTTTGCTTGTACAGATTCACATCATCGTCGATGGTGACAAAATGTAAGTTGTGTAAATAATTGGTGCTTCAGTATTCCTTGGACCAAAACATTTTATGCACTTCAGTTGAGTGCATTCATAATGTGCTGTACTGTGGCATTATACTCAACAGTTTTTATAAATCATCCAAAGTCCAAATTTTAAAAGAATTTGGCGTGACGTCGATGTTATTCCTCTGTGGAGTATTAGTCACAGCCTAAAAAGCTACACATTATTTTGTTGGTGGCACAAAGCATGCACACAACTTATCCAATGCAGCTGTGAGACTTGGACAAATAAGTCATTATGAATAAAATGCCCTAAATAAACATTTGAAATAAACACAGATGACAGGTGATGATTCTGAAATGGACATTGTCTCTTTAATCCTTAAATGCAATTTGTACTGAAAAGTAATTTTATGTTATATTGTACATCTTATCAAATTTGACTTGTGTGCTCAAAAATATTTAGCTATATTTGGTAAAATATATCATATCTAATGTGTTATTGCTATGAGTGGCTGCAAAGCATTTTTTTGTGAATTTGCCCATGAATGTACAACATGGAAGTGAAATGATTGGTTTGGTCCATGCATGGTTAATCCCCTTTTATTCCCATTATACTCCCAAATGTGATTAATTATTTCCTTTCACTTAATAGACACACTGACATTTAGATTTTTGTAGAGCAAAGAGAGCTGTAAAACACTTGATATTGTTTCCCCACATTAACACTGAAGCTGCCACAACACAATGCGTATAACAACAGTGTGTCATCGTGGTTAGTCATTACTAGACGTGAGCGGCCACTACAAGCCATCAAGGACCTGTAAGCCAGAGTTGGGAAAGGATAACAGTACAATTATTTTGTGGCTGAACACTGCTTATGCAGGACCCCCCCCCCCACCCCAACCCCTGCTGGCAACAGAAAACTTCCTTTGGTGCCTAAAGTTCTTAACAGAGAAACTCAACAAGAACTTTGGATAATGGTGCCGTTTTCATGTTTTCACCCTTGATTCTAAACTGCAATGCCATTTTGCAATGACACATAAAGCTATAAACACATGTAGAATGTTCTGTTCTTTTTGCCTACCATTGAACTCCTCTTTACATTGCACCATTAAACTTGATATATTCTTCCAAGCTGACTTACTTTAAAGTGTCATACTGGCCAACCGAGTTGGCCTTTTTATTGCGATAAAGTTGACTGTTCTATGAGGATGCCATTGTGCACGTTACGCTGCTTTTGAAGAGAACCATATGATATGATGGGTCATGATCCCACCAATCTGTTTCCAACAGTGCTACAGTTCTATGATGCATCTCTGGCCATAACATTTTTTAAAAGTCAATCACCACACCCTCTGGGCTCCTTTCAGTGCACCATTGACTGTGCCATGATTGACTGATTCAAAAAAATAAAGGCTATTAAAAGCTTTGGAAGAGACAAATTCTTTGACTGCTGCTCTATTTATACCAGGATTGATATCCAATGCTTTCCAATACAGAAGGAGTGGACCTAAGCTGGACAAAAGAACATCTTAAGAGTCCAAATCAATACATTGCCATTAAGTCTGAAAACCAAAGCTGTTCACCTTCTTTACCCTGCAAATGTAACTACATAGCAAATGTAACGGCTAAACATACAAGAAGTAATTTTCTGCCTCTCAATCAAAACCATGGATGTAAACACAGACTTTTGATGACGTTGTGAAGTTGCATGGTATCTTTATGGGAGTTGTTTCATTGTAAACCACCATTACCGATTTAAATGTATCTGTTCACGGACGAGGTTAATCTATTAAAGTTGTATTCACATCAAGTTTAGTAATGTTTATTCATGTCATTTTAAATGATATAGCTGCAGTTTTTCCACATAATTACTGATTCGATTAGCTGACCGGTTAGCGAGCAAGCAAGCTAATATGAGCTAGCAGCTAAAGCCACAATATCACAATCAAATAATAAAAGTAAAAAATAAAATTAAAGTGTTTTAACGTTAGCCCACTCCCCCCAGGAGCTGGGAGACTTATTTTGCTGGGGTTGCACGTTCTCATCCTGACTGAAGTCTCGTAGCGGTGGGGAGTGAGGCAGACGGACCGGACTGCATTAGCTGGCTATCTTAGTAGTAGATTAGTCGACTAGATACAACTAATGTAACGTGACAAATGTAATCAAGGGTTAGTCCAGTGCTGTTAATCAGGGTTAAAACAATCATACTATATAGCATGTTGAACGTTGTTGTAACTCTATAACATTATGATACAGTTTAGCAACCAAGCATTACCATGAGCCACTTGTCAACATAGCACATAATAGTAAACTGGATGGATATCGGATCCCCATTAGGTACTAACAATGTAGCAGCTACTATTCCTGGGGTCCACAATCCCATGGTTTTGAACATTGTTTGAAACATTTGGGATAATGTAAGCGCACAAAAAAATATATATATAACATTTACGTATAGTCGTTTTCAGATGTTATTGCAGAAATATTACATATATCTTTAAATGTACACTACTTAAACTCAAATCCCAAAAATTCATAATGAATTCATACATTGATATGGTTAGTTTGTAGTCAAACAATGGTGTCAATTGTGTTCCTGATGCTCAGAACAAATAATGTTTTATACCAGATGAGCAGAACTAAAGATTAAACGTTAGTTGGCCTGAAGCAAGCTTCAGTTTGCAGGCTACTGGCCAATCAGTAAAAAGGCTCCTTTGTGAGCCGAAGGTGGTGACGTCAAATGGGCTCAATAAAGACATAAATTCATAGTTAAACTGGAACAACACATCAGTGGGAGGATGAGTCTTGGTGTCCGCCTCCATTTCTTAACTTGCATAACTGATGAGCCGTAAACCTTGGATAAATTAGCAGGACTAGTGAGCACTTTCAGATTTGCACATGCTAGCTGGCTGTCCACCGTGAGGGCTAACAAGATAAAGGGATTATGTACTGTGTGTAGATTATTTATATCAATTAATACTCAAATAACATGTTGGAAATGCTTGAATACAGCCACTATCAGGTGAGATGGGTTGATTTTCTGTCTTTAAAAAAAACGGACAGATGGACTGAAATAGAGCCTGCAGATAAAGCTAATATTTAATTATTTTCTTGTGGTTGAAATAGGATTTATTTTGACTGTATTTAATAATGTATTGACTGTATGGCAGAAAAGCTAATGCCTGCTATACAGTATTGCTGTATGATTTGCTGAGGTGCTGCATAAAATTTAACTGGTCATATATCTGTGATACAACTGCAGCTGCAACTACTGTCTGGAGTAAATAAAATCAACCAGTGGCAGGGTACAGTATTCCAAAGCAAGCCTGCAATCGGCCTAGGGAAGTTGGCTTATAAAATGGTGTTTTCAGTTTTCATTGATCGGCATAATACATGTAATTAGTAATTTAACTGCAACACAGCAGTACAACTTGGCTCCTTGTTGTTACTTTGCACAGTAAACTAAGCTCAGGGTTTAAAAAGAGAAGCATCAAACATGAAACTGAATCTAAAATATCTTTGGATTTACAGGTTTTACTCATTATAATTGTACTGTCATCACTTAAAGAAATCATTTTTCAAATGAAAATCCCAAATGCTATTTCACATTTTCCTTTAAATATGACCTATTTTGACAAATCATAATTGATGCTTATTAATTTATGTATGAACTAGCTATTTTGTACCAATCTACAATATAAAAAGCATATACTAGACTTGATAAAAGAATGAATCCAAAATCCCAGTATGTAATGTATATATATGTCTTGCTCATGTAGGTGCAGGCCCACCTGGAGAATCCCACCAAGTATCACATCCAGCAGGCTCAGAGGCAGCAGGTGAGGCAGTATCTGTCCACCACCCTGGTGGGTAAAGTCGGCAGCCAGTGCCCCAGCCAGCCCCCTGAGCACGGCATGCCACCCGGGCCTGGCAGCAGCGCCCCCAACAGTCCCATGGCCCTGCTCACACTCAGCTCCAACTGTGAGAAAGAGGTACGCCTGCTCATTACCAAACACTTTTGCTTTCATTATATCCAGATACCCTTATGAACTGTGATTATTAAATTGAATGTGTTTTTGTGCCATACAGATGGATGATGTCATTGATGATATTATCAGCTTGGAGTCAAGTTACAATGAAGATGTTCTTGGACTTATGGATCCAGGACTCCAAATGAACAACCCGGTAATGTTTGACATTTGAAGTCTTTATTAGTTTATGGAAAACTATTAGTGTTGATATATATATCTTTGAATTGAATTTAAACAAAAGACATAGTTGTTATTTTAAAGCATGCATTATAATGTCATGTCTTCAATACTCTGTAGCTCCCTGTGTCTGAAAGCCTTCTCGATGTGTACGGCAACCAAGGACTTCCACTCCCGGGCCTCGCCATCAGCAACTCCTGTCCATCCAACATTAAGAGAAAATACACAGGTAAACTACTGAGAAACATCTTTCACACACAGTATCAGTATTTATTCTGTTTTACTGTTGATTTACTGTACTGTAGATATCATTTCGCTTGAATTGAGGTGGGTACAATAAGTGCTGTAAAGTCAGACTGGGAAATCATTTGAATATCAATTTAGTACACTTTCTGTGACTGAGCAAGTACACCTCGCTTGATCTGGTAGTCAAATGTGATTAAAGTACGCACTGAGAAAAATGTGTAAGGCCTATTTGTCTAAGATCTGATACAGTTTTATACTGTAAATTATTTTGTTCATGACTAAATCCTAATCAATGTGAAATGAATAGAATGTAAAAGGTGAAAGCATGACTTAGGTCAATGTCAATAATTGTGTGCAATTTGGCAATGCGCAATATACTATGAAATCAATTGTTTGCCAAATCCAGCTCCTGGCATGAAGCAAGTACTGGACAAGCATGAATCCTGTGGCCTGTATGAAAACTATCAAAGGCCAGAGGGCTTTCCAGTAGGTAAGCAAAGCAACATGAAGAAAGTATAAGAGATGATGTTTTGTAAACTGTAAAAGCTGTTTTCAATCTGATTTACAGAAACTGTTCTATAGAAAGTAGTTTGTGTATGACTAAATCGCACACAATACAAATCAACTGTAATTATACAGTTAATTAACATGACTTTAACTTTATTTAACATGAATGATGTCTTATTGGATGTGATTATCGAGCATAGCACGGTAAATTAAAAGATTTCAAATGTTCTAGCAGACAAAGTAACAGATTTACTGTGGAATATTAACATGTGATGCCTGTTAGTGACCCTTATTAAACAATGACGTTTTCTCAAAGACTGACATTCACTTTTCTCTTTGCTTCACAGAAGCTGAAGTCCGTGCTCTTGCTAAAGAGAGACAGAAGAAAGACAACCACAACTTAAGTGAGTCAATCACAACAGAATCATCCGAATTTTTCTAATTGTTTTAATGATTGTCTCAATGGTCATGTAAGTTAGTTCTATGGCAAAATGGCAAGTTACAGTTATGAAATATCACTTTCAACTTTCTTTCTAACTACTGGCTTGTTTTTTTCTTTTTAATTGTATTTCCAATTATTCAGAATAATTTCACAAAAAAAGCAGGGAAAAAAATAAATAAAATAAAAAAAACATTTGATTTATTTGTTCATGTTTTTTTATGACCTATAATTGAACTTTCAAAGACTGGTTTACAAGGCTGCTGTACTTATCCTATTTGACAAATTCTAGTTGAACGAAGACGGAGATTCAACATCAACGATCGCATCAAAGAACTGGGAACCTTGATACCCAAGTCAAATGATCCGTAAGTAGGTTTTGTATGTATTTGTGCTAATGAGTGCATGTGCTATCCATCTGTGCTATCTGTCTATTCATTAATTTCATTGTTAACATCCTCCTCTTTAACATCCAAGTGTCTTTAAGGTTTAATAACTTATATGCTCAGAGGGGCCGTAAAGAATCATGTGCTGTTTTGGTCAGCTGGTCAGCTGATTCTGACTGTAGACCTTTGTCTCCTGTATACCCCAGAGACATGCGCTGGAATAAGGGCACCATTCTCAAAGCCTCAGTGGACTATATCAGGAGGCTACAGCGGGAGCAGCAGAGAGCCAAGGAGCTTGAGTGCAGACAGAGGAAGCTGGAGCATGGAAACCGCCATCTAATGCTTCGTATACAGGTTGGTCATTCATCTTTGGTGGAACAAACATTACAGTAAACTGCATGCTACTTTACTCATACAAACAGTATTGGCATATACGGGTATTTTATTCTTTTATTCATCTACAAGGGGCTAATGTTAGCAGTGGTAGTTAGCTGTATAATGTCACATTCATTTTATGTGGCTAGTACATTGCTTAAAAGAGCTCAACAATTATTACATGGATTGGCGTGAAATTTGGCACACACCATCATGTTCCCCACATGATGAATTGTAATAACTTTGGTGATCCTGTATAGCATTAGTCTATATCCACAATGTTCCACTTCCGGGATTGCTCTGTTGCCGCCGGAAAATCCACTGGATTTCACTCTTTTGAGGACTATGGTTAACTGCTCCTCAGATCTCTGCAGGGTAAATCCAGACAGCTAGCTAGACTATCTGTCCAATCTGAGTTTTCTGTTGAACAACTGAAACAGCCGTACACATGTTCCACCAAAACAAGTTCCTTCCCGAGGCTATTTTGTAGTGGCACCGTGGCTCCGCTCGGCTCCTATTGTGATTGGTTTAGAGAAATGCCAATAAACCATGGCACATTTTTCCTCTCATCCCAGAATGCTGTGCGGACTCGCCAGACCCTCCTCCGCAGCGTTGTGGAGGAAGGTCTGGCAAAGCGAGACTAGTATAGCATCAACGTCAGGTCAACATTTCAATTTATTACATTTTTTGTGCACTTTTAGTGCTAATTAGCTAATGTTAGCATGCTAACACACGAAACTAAGATGGTGAACATGGTAAACATAATACCTGCCACACATCAGCAATTAAGCATTGACTCAGGTGAGCATATTAGCATGCTCACGTTAGCATTTAGCTCACAGGACTCACAGAGCCACTAGAATTGCAGATAAAACCCTTTCCCAGTATAGCATTAAGTTTATTAAATCATGTTTTTTTTATAATCATCTAGGAGTTGGAGATCCAGGCCCGTGCTCATGGTCTTACAGTGGTTCCATCCTCATCTGTCTGTACATCAGATTTGATTGGCCGAGCCATTAAACAAGAACCCGCCCTCGGCGACTGCCCAGCAGACCTCTACCAGCACAGCTCGGCTCCTGACATGTCACCTCCGACCACACTGGACCTCAACAATGGCACCATCACCTTCGACCAGATTCCTGCAGACGCCGGGGATCCTGATCGCTATGGAACCTCCAGGACCTGTAAAATGAAAGAATTTGTAAGGGACACCCTGTCGCCAATATCCACAAGTGATCCCCTGCTGTCCTCAATGTCCCCAGATGGCTCCAACAACGGTAGCAGCCTGCACAGTTCCAGCTCTAGTATGGATGAGAAGGAGCATGGCTGTTAGCATACAGACACTTTCTATCTGTAGCATCCCATCAATGAGGCACTCACCTTATAGTGACTTAAAGAATTCACATGCCTAAGTGAATAAACTCTATTATGAACTCTATTTTTATCTTGATTCCATTCCTTGTACTTTTTACCCATTTATTGCTGAATTGTAATGTTCAAAAACTGTATGTTAATGTGCCTGAGGTATTTCAGTTCCTCGATTTTACACAATATTTTTACATTCTTGAAGATCTTGATGCTGTATAGATGGACAGTTGACAAATATATACAAGGCGACAAATCTGCTGTCATAGACTGGCCAACTGAATGATTTAACAGTTTATTTTTGTCTTTTTTAAAACTATGGTTTTAATATTTGTCCCATATATACTCTGTATTGAACTGTCCATGGCAAAAGAGATAACAAACATATGTGAAAATGTTTTGGTCGAAAAAAATGCGAAAAGGTTTAGTGTAATGCTCGAAAAAGTTCTTGTAGACATGAATATTAGATATCTGTCTTAAACTTGTGATTGTTCCATTGCAAGAACATGCACAACATATATAAAAAAGGTTTTTAAATATTAAAGGATCAAGTATTGCATATTATTGCAAACTATTTATTGTTTCTAAACATATTTAAATGTAATTGTTATATCCTGTGGTCTTAATGTACTCTGAAGAAAATAACAACTCAAATATTGACCACATTATTATTATCATCATTTATTTATTATATATTCTTTATTTTATCCAGTGACAGCTCATTTTGTTTTAAAGAGATTTTGAGATTTATACCAATGGTTTACAGATTGGTTTTCTCTGAGGGACTTTTATTTATTTGTATTTGTAACGGCCCACAAAAACATGATATTCCTATTCTAACATGATTTATGTACAAATGTTAATGCCAATGATAAAGGCAAATAAGACACAAGTTGTCTGTGACAATATTGGGTGAATAGGGTAAAATGACCTTATATTGATAATGTGCTATAGTATTTTAATGGGTCCTGGCGTGATACATCATAATACTTTCTTTATAATTAATGTAAAATAAAATTGAAAAATAAATAAACTAAAATGTGGTTTGCTAACAAGGGTTCACGCCAGCCTTTGACCAAACATGTAATTGCTTTGTAGGCACTGATCAACTACTGATTTAATTTTTACTCAGAGCTAAAGCGATACATACATAGGGAAATCTTTTTTGATGTTTGGACAGAACTGGTTGATACCATATGAGGCATTTTTGTTAATGTTTGTTATCTCTTGCCAATATTGTAAATAAATAAAACACTTGAGATACTGTATTAAGGGCCAACATTTAGTTTGGAATTCTTGTGTGTGTGTGTGTGTGTGATCAGTGGTGGAATGTTACTAAGTACATTTACTCAAGTACTGTACTTAAGTACAAATTTAAGGTACTTTAACTTTACTTGAGTCTTTTCTTTTCATGCCACTTTATACTTCTACTCCACTACATTTCAGAGAGAAATACTCCACTACATTACAGCTTTAGTTACCATTTTATAAATCAGTTTATAAAATACGTTTTATTCTTAATTAAACTACCCGACAATATCACAGCTCCTAAGAAACCTTGAGAAACACAACCAGGCCTTCTCCTTTGAGCTACAGTGGCTGTAAGTGTTATAAATAAAGGATGATTACTGGGCTTATGTTTGTCAGGACTCTAAATCAATGCTTAAGTTGCTATTCAAGAATTTGGAAATAACCAAAGTGTTTAGTAACACATTAACCTTAGCAATTAAAACTTCATAAAAGGCAGTGTGTCGGACTGTGGGTTTGTCAGCAGGTCATGGAAATATTCTGCCCTGTAGCAAGATTTCTTTTACTTACATAATGTTATTCATTTATTCTTACAGGCGGTAGGTTGTGAGTTCTAAATTTTAGGTGAAAGTTAATGAAAGTAAGAAGGATGCCAATATACATGTGTGAGTCTACTATATTATTTAAACACATGCACATGGTTTGATAAATGGTAAACATCTTTAATGGGGCATACTTACAAGTATGTTTCACAGACATAATAAGAGAGTATTTTCATATTACTTGCACTTGCTGCTAGCTGGTGCTATGATGTTCAAAAACAATAAAAAACTGTTAAAAAAATAATATATATATATATATATATATATATATATATATATATATATCTAATTTGATCTGTTTCACAACCCTTAAGTAGTACTCCCGGGACACAAACACTCGGTTTCCTGTGTAAAAAGTCTTGTGTTTTCTCCTTAACTTCTTCTGGGAAGACATACTCCACTCTCCCGCTTGAAAGTCCTGTGTGCATTAATTTACGTAGCTATTTGTACGAATGGTTTGTGAGAACAGCCTGTAAGAACACATGCTGGTCAGAAGAATGTAGAAACAGCCGACAGCAGTGCAAATACGGTTACCCTATATTTGGCCCTTGCTGCCGTAATGTGAAAACACAGGAGTTAAATGCTATCAAATGCAGTTTCTTTTTTCGCAATGACTAGAGTACAAAACCAGAAGTAGATATACACCTTCCTACAAAATGTAAACATGTTCTCTTAAAAACAGATGCAGTTGCGGGATAGGCAGGTTAAGAGTCGCAGTTGCTGTCAGAGGAGACGTTCAGCTCATCACACCATTTTGCGTAAGCTCTGTGCAGGATCTCACAAGATGTATCATTAGAAATGTCTGAAATGGAAGAAAGACAGGAAAGCAAAAAGATAATGCTTTAAATATACTGAATGAACATGACAACTAGCTCATACAGGAAGAAATAAGTTGGTTCTCAGTGCATTCTGCTAATCTAGTGCCATAATTTGTAGAATGAAGACACAACAGCAGTATTTTTGTAAGTAAAAATACTTAGTTAAAGTGAAGAATTGCCATCATAGTTAAAGAAAGGACAGGACCCCAGTCTCTATAGTGAAAGGGAATACGTTGGCAGTTAGCATGCTAATGCTAATTCGCCTAATGAGCTAACACAGGTTGAATGGCGCATTATTGTGACATGCTACTGCCTGATGTTAGCATGTTGCCAGTTAGCTTGCAAACCACAATAGTTCTCCAACTAGCAGAACAAGTATTCAGTATGTCACCAAGATTCCAGTCCTTCTGTACCTATTTTGCAAGGACGCAAATGACTTGTTCCGCTTTCTGGTTTGAGTAGGCGGCAAGAGTTTTTATGGCAGTGGTGTAGCTGCTAAGCAATAGTTTCGAGCTGTTTGAGCCCACCATCAATGCTGTTGTTTTTCTGGTAAGGACAGTCTTCCTCTAGCAATTTCTTACCCGCTTCCCCGAGACCAACAGGCAGAGGCATTCTGACCAGGCCTCCCGAATGCTTCAGCCTTTCCTGCAGAGACTTCTGTATGAGCTCCATGGTACATGCCTCATGCCAGACAGGTAGCTCCATGCTCAGCATGCAGCTGATGATCCTTTGCTTGTCATCTTCTGTCAATAGACCACTCTCCTTGGACACATAAACCATGTACGACATATCGATGTTCACTGCCTCACCATGCAGCAGAGATGGGAGAACTTTCTGTATTAAAAAGAGACAAAGATAATGGCCCTCATTTATCAACCTAACGTAGAAACCAGTGCAGATATGAGTGCAGAAATCATCTTACGAACTCACGGCTTCACGTGTGATTCATGAAACGTTCGTATCACACCAATCAGAGCCTAAGAATGGTCGTACATTGATAAATGCAGCGGCTGGAAACGATCGTAATTTAAATATCACGCCCCAATATATTCTGGGTTTTGAGGCCTCGCCCCTACAATTTACGACATGGCGAGAAGTAATCCGGCTGAGAAGCGGCACTTTTCAGAGGTGGAGATTGAAACCCTGACATCTCAGGTTCATTTGCACTTACGTTTGTAGTTTTGTCAGCCTGAAAACTGGTATTTAAGGCTGTAGAAATAATGCGGAATGGAAAGAGATCACTGATGCAGTGAACAGTGTTGCCGTGGTAAATCGGACTCCAGCTGAAGTTTATTGTGTATGTATACATCCTTGACATATGTATGCTATAGTCCCCATCGTAATATACAGGCTTATATTGCAATTTCTTAGGCCTACATGGTTTACGTATATTTAAATAAACACACAGTAGCGGAGTTTATGCATTGTCTTTTATTTTACTCGTTTTTTTTTCATGAGTCAGAACTGTGAGGGAGAGCACGTGTCCTCCGCCCCCCGTGCTGGACCACCGGTCCGCACGCGTACGCCCGTCCTACGCCTGTTTTTGGTCGTACGCACGTTTCATAAATGAGGGCCATTGTGAGGACATGGCTTTTTGTCACCAAAAAGGAACATGTGAAACCTATTTGGGTTTTCTATTCTTTGTGGACAATTAATTTACATGGACTAAGTGGTTAAAGAAGTTAATGATTGCTTAATGATAAGTTGTGATTTTTATGTTGGACTTTTAGTTGTGTGGACTTTGGGACTGGGATTTTGAGTGTTTGGGTAAGCCATTAAATACATGAATATTTGATTTTTTTCAATTAAATTGTAAAGTGTGATTTAAATATTCTAACAAAAAAACTACAAAACGACAAAAATGTGACTAATCTTTGAATGAGACAATCTTAAAAGCCAGGAGAGAGACCTTCCTGGCACCCCTGACCAAATAATAAAACTTAAAAATACGGAAACAAGGGGCGACCTCTAGCTCACCCGGTCAGAGCGTGCGCCCCATGTAGGCTGAGTCCTTTGCAGCGGCCCCGGTTGGAATCCGACCTGCGGCCCTTTGCTGCGTGTCATCCCCCATCTCTCTCCCACCTTTCCTGTCTATCCACTGTCACTATCAAATAAAGTGAAAAGAGTACCACTACTTAATCCTAATCATATCATATATTAGTCTGGTGTACACTGTTTAAATTGATTGACTCTGCTGCTAGTAATCTCACCAGTGTCACTCTATGTCATTTTGTCTCCATATGCTCTTGTGTAGTTTCTATTTTTCTGCATCAACAAAAGGATTTAAATGGCTATGTCTGCCATGCGGGATCAATTACCATCTCTAATGCTGGGCTGATGAGGTGACCAAAGTCCACAAGTCTGTTTAGGTCATCCTCCCAAAGGTTTGGGGAAAGCTCCTCCAGCATGGTTACGATGGCTATATGAGTCGCTTGTGATGCAACCTGTAAGCAGTTGCGTCCATATACACTGTTACCAGCCTGGAAGTTTGTGTCCAACAGCATACGGCCGTGTGTCTCAAGAAGCTCAAAGAGGCCTTTGTGTTTCATCAAGGCCATCTGCAAAGAACCAGCAAAAAAGCTTAAAAAAAATTAAATGAGCAGTACAAACATGAAAAATAAATATATAAAAAACCCTTCACTTAATCTCATAGAACTAATAAGCGAATTAAGTTACTACTCCTGCTACTGTAAATTGACTTTTAAACTTCCCTTGGTGACCCCTGGATAAGTCACTGTACTGTAAATGACGTGTGAAATTGCTCTCATAGCCTTTTTCTACTTTTTGCTGCTGCACATTCAAGAACCAAAGTAACAGGTGCACTTGGATACGCCCATACAGTCCGAGACTTACTGCTATGCATTTGTTATTGCACTTGCGCGATTATAATGGGTCCCTATATACAAATAACGTGTACATGTACATTTTTATGAAGCATGCATGTTATTAGCCGATGGTCATGTTAACACATAACTATTCCACTTTCAGGGACTTTAACGTACCTTTAACATCTCTGCTAGCCCGTTGGAGATGTGTCGTCGTGGAACAGTTTGTATGAAGGAAAGGTCAAGGAAGGCAGCGGCGGGTGGAATGTAGGCACCCAGCTTGTTCTTGCAGTTTGCAAAGTTAACCCCCGTCTTTGCTCCCACGCTAGCATCGATGTAGGACAGCAGTGTGGTTGGGACCCTGATGTAAGGGGTACGTCTTCTGTAGAGTGAGGCAGCCAGGCCCACTATGTCCAGGCACACCCCTCCACCGATGGCAATAATGGGCTCTGTGCGGCGGTCAATGGAGAAGTTGTTGACCTCCTCTAGGATCTTCAAGGCCATTTTCATGGATTTATTCTCCTCAGTAGTGGGTAGAGCCAAAATCTTGTATAGGACATTGTTTGCCTCTAAATATTCAGTTAGCTTGGGACCGTAGATTTTGTAGACTTCTTGGTCAACGACCACAAAGCGTTTGATTGGCTTGTTGGATTGTTTAATGTCCTCCAGCTGCTGCGGGTCAGTGATGTGGCCCAGCAGGAGTGTGTCGTTGCTTGGGTCCAGCAAGTTCTGGGTCTCAGTTACCTTGTAAGTAAAGACAATGGGGCTGACCACTGTCCAACTGGTGCCCTTTTCTGTGATGCTCTCATAGCTGTGACACATAAAACACATGGAACAAATATGTATCATTATGGCATGGGTTCCAATTATTATAGATGTTGTTTTAAAGTGCTTTTTTTGTTTCTGTCAATACATTGCATTGCATACACTCTATTACCACTTCCTTAGGTACACCTAGCTAAAACGAATGCAGTCTACAGTAATATAATAGCCCTAAACACTAACAGTACGTATATTAAAGGTGCTCTAAGCGATGTTGGGTGATGTTACTTCTTGTTGACGTTTGAAGTATTGTCAAACAAAACGGAGGCTAGCTCGCCCCTCCCTCCTCCTCATCCCGTACCCTCCCTTCCATGCTTCCTGAAACAGTCATGAACGCACATTGTGGAAGTAGCCTACATGCTAATGCTGCTGCGGTGATGGCTCAACCAAATCCTTCTTGTCGGTTATTGTCTGGAACACTGTTTGTTATGTTTAGTGGTGCAGGTTGGCACAGTTTGTTTATGTTGCTGTTTGTGGAGCCTGGGCTGTCTACAGAGACTGTGTTCTTTTACAGTGTGTTCAGGGGACAGGCAGCTAGCGGACAGTGAGGAGATGTTTGCTGTATGTGACAAAAAATGTTGTAACCTAAAAAACGTGTGACATCGCTTAGAGCACCTTTAAGGGAAAAAAATGCACAGGATACCAATGACATGATGAGGATCATTTATAAGAAGACAGTGACTTCAGTGTTTGACATTGATTATGAATTATCTTTGCAACAGAACCTGTGAGTAAATAAGTGTGTACTGTGGTAGGCCATTATATGATTTTACAATGTGCTCTGATGTGTACAGTGCTGTGAAAAAGAATTTCCCCTTGGGGTCAATGCAGTCTAAAGACCTTGTTCCTTTAGCATTAGTTTATCAAATCCTTCCTCGACTAGACAGATGCCCAATTGAGTCTCAAGGACCACATTTAGCGGCAACATCCACCACCACTAAGAGATTAAACGTCAGTGCCTCCAAAACGCCTTGTCCCTGTTTGGCTGGAAGCAAAATTAACAAGTTATTATCAGACCACTCTCTTCATGAGGGAACAAACATGGGAAAACACTTATCTATTTTTCTCCCAAACTCACAGAATAGGAAGATCAACAGAGCTCAATGTGGTATTTCTCAACATTAAAGGGGACATATCATGGAAAACTTACATTGTCAGTGCTTGCGCACATACATTTCGGTATCTCGAGTGCCTACCAACCCACAAAACTGAAGTAGTTGTTATTGAAGCCAAGGAGGAACGACTAAAAGTCAGCAATCAGCTTCAATCAGCAATGTTAAGAACCACGGACAAAGCCGTTTGTATAGTCATGGAGCCAGACCTGAATTTCCAGATCCACAATAAGACAATTACACATCAGCCTACTTTCATCTTACGAATATATCGGGGTTAAAGCACTTGTCACAGCAGGACTTGGAAAAACTTTTCCATGCTTTTATCTAACATATATATATATATATATATATATATATATATATATATATATATATATATATATATATATATATATATATATATATATATATAGCACCGTGTCTCTCAAATAATGGATTTTATAAATACTGCTGTTTGTTTATAAAGCACTGAAATGTGTAGGGCCAAAGTAAATTTCTGATCTGCTTCTACATTATGAACAATCCGTACCATCCATAGCTCTCAGGTCCTCTGGGACAAGTCTGCTTTCTGTCCCCAGAGTCAGAACTAAAAATGAAGAAGCAGCGCTCAGTTGTTATGCACCACATACCTGAAAACAACAAGCAGATCTACCAGACTGAAGACTTTTTTGTTTGACCCTGCCTTTTAATAAATAATTATGAATTTCTTACACTGCACTTTAACCTTTATTTTCTTATTCTATTTTAGCTTGTTTTTATTTTAATATTTAATGTTTTATGTAAAGCACTTTGAATTGCCTTGTTGCTGAAATGTGCTCTATAAATATTGTTACCTTGCCTTGCTTAATTAAATCCATACTATTTGTAGACTGCAATCGTCTCAATTCATCTAAATCTAATAATGTTGCCGATCTCCAGAGAAAAGCTATTATACATTAGGTCAGATATATACAACGTATTACATTTTTTTTAAGTAAAACATATTTCTCCTCCAACTCCTACACGTTTTCTGTTCTACTGCAGTTAATGCTGACATGTTGCAGTTTACCCTCAAGCCCACTAAAATTGACAAACTGTAGCCTCTTACAAAATAAAAAAACTGAAGAACCTCAGGCCACATTCCAACCTCAGTGAAATGCAAGGCACTGCATGGTTTACTGGAACTTCAGTTGTCATAAAGTCAGATTCTATTATTTAAACATGGCAGTCTGTCTCGTGTGATATCAGAATAGACCTGGATTCCAGAAAAGCACAATCTAGACCTCTCGTTTGGCCACATGATGATCTATGATTATATTGGTAGCATTCAACAACCTGTCCCATGAGCCACAGATGAGCAAAAAAGAAAAGTCACAAATCAGCCTTAATCAGCCTTTTACATATATTTGTTAACGATGAAGGTGTAACACCTAAGAACTAAATTGGCTCATTTAAGGACATACATCTCTCCCTGTAATGAGGACATAAACCCCACCCTGCAATATCTTAAGAGCACGATAGTTTGAGTATGTGAAAAGTACAAACTTGAAATGAAAGAGTAAGAGAGGCCTGAAACTGAAAAAAAATAATCACTGAAAAATTACAGAATACAGTCCTAAAGAAAAACAATAATGTTTTACAGCTTTCTAGATGTTTCATACTTGTAGCAATAGATTTAAAATAGTCTGCACTACAGTACTTAAATCGAAACACCTTGGTTCCTGAAAAAGCAACAATACACTTTAACTGAAAAACATTTATTTTATATCAAGTTGGACATTTTTTGCCATTAATAATTTTAATTAAAACATTTTTTTTACTGTGTTTTAATATCAGTCCAGACTTCACAAAATTTTGCACACAGTAAATGTCAGTGGCTGTTTATTTTACACTGACTACACAGAGTAGCCATGCTTGATGTTAGAACAACCACATTTTGTGACTGTGGCCATGTGCCCCGGTTAAGTGAATAACCGGGTTATGCCAGTTCTCTCCGTAAGCATGAGCGGGAAAGAATGGGGAGAATGATGGAGTAACTCTACATTCGGTACAGTAGGTGGCGCTGTGCCAACGCACAACACTTTTTCTTCCGGTTGCCCTAGCCAGCATATGTCAACATTACACAGACCAATCACTAAATTAGTAAAATGTAACAACTTAGCTAGCTAACGTTTCATTTACACTCTCTTGTCACAGCGTAGGACAGCACAGTCTTTCCACTAGATGACTAACAGCTTGTTCGGCTCATTATAACGTTATCTGTAACCAGTGTCGGGTGGAATTAGCAAGATAACTTCGTTAGCAAACATTAACATTAATGTTAGCCAGCGGCCGAAGCGTGGGCTGCTCGGTCCCTACACTTTTTTGCAGAAACACAGCGTTGACAGCCCCGGAGACGGACAATTGGTCTTGGCGTGGCCGTACTAGGATATGGTTAAGGTGTAGCTAGCTATACATGAAGGCATACCCCAGTTACTGAAGGAGTTCTCTACCTCTGTTAACTTTATTTAGAACTCCGATTTTTACATGCCGTTTGAGAAATAGGGGAATTGCCCTAACCCGAATATAATCGTCTTTTTAAACTGCATGTAAACGCACTGACAGTTACCTTCGGGCCAATTATGGAACAGCATAATGATCAAAACTTAACTTAAAAAATAATAATAGGCTAAATAAAATATACTAAGAAGAGAGTCAGAAATAGAAGAACGGTCACATTTTGCATAAACAAGTCTAAACACATATATCATTGGCTACTTGTGATAAAGAACATAGCTTATGTTATAGGTTACTCACATTTTTGCAGCAGAGACACAGTCAGCTGTTTCCTTGGTCACCTTCTTTCCCTGTTTGCGCTTCCAGGTACCTTTGACCTTTACTAAACTAAACTCAGTTTTCAGTTCTTTTGTATCATCATCCTCCAGATGAACCTTTCCCATTATCGTTGTGATAAGTGTAGGCCTACGTTACAGGAGTGGACAGAACTAGTCAAAGTCCTAAGAAGAATCCCATCAGAAGTCTCTTTAAAAAGCCTATAGCATTTAGAGGCTGGCCTTTGCCTGTGGGAGGAGCAATTTATATGTTTCATAAGCTGTCACGTAATGCCCCTTTTATAAGTTTTGTATAACTGAGGTATAACATGTATTGCCTGACAAATACCACTTTGTGTGCACCAATGCATGGTAGTACTTAGTTTTATGACATGTAAATCATCAAATGAAGATACATGTGCTCATGGTCATGGTCTTTTTTGCATATTACATTTACATAGAGGGAAAAGTCTTTTACTTGAATTTGGAGAAAGGAGACCCATTGATCCACACAAGTTTTCACTGCCACAGAGTGTATGTTGCTGATTTGACAGGGCAGTTGTAGTTGAATTTGTGTTATTAGAACAATACGTACAAGTTTTGATGAAACACTGTGTCAATATCTCAATTTAATTCATTTGACTGTCATAAAATTATGATGTTACCCTTAAATTCCTTAAAAAATAGCTTTATTTGAATTGTATGAACATTGGTCTTATAGTTTACAACACAACTCAGCGTAACTGGATGGACCTGTTGCTCTAACATTTGCTTAGCTGTAGTTAAGGTTTCTGCAGTGGGATCAGTCATTTCTATGTGCTTTTTGATGATTTTTTTCACAACAGTAGGGTTCTTTGGCACAACTTAAGCTATAGACAACAATAGATCAAAGGACTGTGTGTAATGTGAAATGGGTCGCTCATAGTGACAAAGCAACAGTTTGCACCTGACTGTTGTTTACCAGCTCTATCTAGCATTTTGGATCATTTTTTGGTTTTACATTCTGCCTGTAAGGAGCCATATTCTATAAACGATACAGAAACACGACTCCACATTAAGGCTTATGTTACTCATGTATTTATTTGATTTTAGTATTGTCTTGTAAAGCACTTTCTAACATGTTTTGATTGAAAAGTGCTATATAAACAAATGTATTATTATTACTGGAAGGGCAATGTAGCATATGTTATGTTTCCAGCTATCACATGGTTTTTCTGATTTTCTTTGTGTGGAGATAAATGATATATTTGCAATTTGAAAACGTCACGTTTTGGTTTTAGGAAACTTATCGGTATTTTTATAGACCAAATAATTCATTGAATAATTGAAAAAAAAAGAACTGGCAGATCATTAGATAATAGACATCATGTATAGTTGCAGCCCTACAGCTATCCAGCTAAAGTTTCACTATTCAATACATTTTTACAATAGATCAAAGGAGTGTGTGTAATGTGAAATGGCTCGCTAACAGTGACAAACCCACAGAGTTAGCCCCTGACTATCCATCAGCTCTGTGTTGCATTTTAGTCTATTTTGGATCATTTTTTGGTTTTCCATCCTGCTGTAAGGAGCCATTTTCTTACTATACAGAAACACGACTCCATATTAAAGGTAATGTTGTGCATGTATTTATTTGATTTAAGTATTGTCTTGTGAAGCACTTTGTAACATGTTTAAATGGAAAGTGCTATATAAACAATAGGCTATTATTATTATTACTGGAAGTGCAAATAAGTAATGGCGCTAACATGTGTTCCATACGTTTTTAAGCTGACAAATGTCAACGTAGTTGTGATATTAATAAATATGCATATCTTTCGGTAATAAGTAGGGAAATTACGTTCTATAGTGCATCATTACATTCAAGTGCAATAATTAGTTATTCTAGTGCAATATAAGGGCAAAGTGGCATTGTATTAATTTATTTATTTCACTTAGAACGTGTTGTTGGCTGTCAATCATTTTTATTTAATATAAATTCAGTTTATTCAAAACATTTTAAGCGAGAAATAGGCCGTGCAGTTGCTGAATCTGTCTTCATTTCAGATCGACAAAGGTCAGTTTAAAAGATTTTCGTCAGATTTTGAGAGACTCATTCTCAGTCACGCTCATCCCGCTTGTCATTTCCGGGTTAGCACTCCACCAATCAGATTGGTCATTGAGTCCGACTGCCCGCCTTCCGATTCAACATGTCAAATCGGTCCAAATGAAGGCCGACGGCTCCTCTGACTGAGACGGCATGGAACACACCAAACAGACTCGAGTCACTGACCTCGCCAGACTGTCCGACGGCCGATAATCGGGTTGGTGTGTCAGCGCCTTTACGTGTCCCAGTCTTTTCAAGCACTCTCTAACCCGATTTCACGTTAAAGTCCCTGTTGAGTGATCCCTCAGGTCGCCGTAGGAGAAAGGGGGCACAGTGCCCCGGGAAAGAAGTGAAAGAGAGGGAGGTTAATATGTTAATAAAGCATTTGGCTGGTGTTTAACTGGATGCACCGTGTGCGTTGCTGATTTTCTTATGAAACCAAGCTAGGCGGACCTAACAGTTGGTTACAGAACTGATCAGAAGCAGCCCGGGTCCGCTGTCTATTTTTGTATTTTTTTGTATTGTTTCAATAACAATGTAGCCTGGGTAAACTAGTAACAATGGCCAATAGATATGAATGAACTAGGAAACCCTATTTGGTAACATTACTGTGGTCCGCATGAGACGTTTTTCTGAGAGTCTGTGAATGTCTGTCTCCAACACGAACGTCCCTTTACGGCACTCGCCTAGAGTGCAAGCTATCAGTCCCTCCCCTCACTCAACAATTTGCATAGTTGTTGTGATATAACAGAAGTCCCTTACCACGTTGGCAGATAGACTTCCGCTGTGGCTGCAGAAATCGTCACGCCCATAAACCAACCGCGCACCATGCCAGCCGAAAAAGGTAAGAAAAATACTTATTTTTGGCATTGTGTCAGGATCAAAGTACGGTAAATATCACTAGGACTTACACGTTTAATTACTTTAGGAACCAAACTCCACTGGAGTGCAGTTGCCTATGTATCTGCGCGTCCCTTATCAGACCGAATGTAGCCAGCTGCAGCCATAAGCCTGTTTAGATCGTGGTCATAAGAAGTCATAAGTTGTTACGCTAAGAAAAATGCATAGGCTACAATAATGTAAAAAGTACATCATACATAGCCCTGTGTGTGTGTGTGTGTGAGTGAGTGTGTGTGAGTGAGTGAGTGTGTGTTTGTGTGTGTGTGTGTGTGTGTGTGTGTGTGTGTGTGTGTGTGTGTGTGTGTGTGTGTGTGTGTGTGTGTGTGTGTGTGATTACGTATAAGTGGGCGTCTTATTTATGAGCTCTATTCAAACCATTTGAACATGCTTTTGGAATAATGTAGGTAAACTTCTTTCTTTTGAAGTAACACAGATGTTGAATCATTAGGGCTGATAATACTACTCAGTCAATCTATTAGTCAATTAATCAAATTATTTGGCAACATTTTTTTTATAACAAATTCATATTCCAGCTATTAATTACATGGTTTTGCTGATTTTCTTTGTGTGGAGATCACAATTCATCAAATAATTGAGAAAATAACGGGCAGATAACTAGATAATGAACATCATTTATAGTTGCAGCCCTACATCATATAGTCTGTAGCAGCAAAGAGCAGTAGAAAATTAAGTTGATTACTAAACTAAAATTACATTGTTATTCCCCCAGTTCCTGACACCCCAGTGGAAGTCCTTGTGGAGCTCCTAAAAAAAGCCAAGGAGATAGCTGCAACGAGTGGCAATGTGCCAGAGGAGCTGACATGTCAGTTGCAGAAGGCTCTGGACATAGCCAGCGGTCTGGATGACTACCTGGAGCTAATGACCACACAGGAAAGTGAACCTCTAGCAGAGCTATATAGGTATGTCTTGGTTTCCTAAACATAATCATCTATAGTGCAAAATACTACTGTGTGAGTTAAATATGTTAATACTTTCATTCATACTTGTAGAAAAACAATTTCCCATGACTGGAAACAAGTGCACAAGGAGGGCAAAACTATGTTCCAGCTTCCCAAGGAGTGCATCACTGGACATGTCGAAGGTTGAAGGACATTTACATGTGTACTGCTCATTGCCATTTTATTCACTGGTTTACCATATTGCCATAACTTGCTCTTGGGTGTTTTTTTAATTTTTTTTTGGCAGGCCAGACCCTGAAGATGCTGATCCACATAAGTCAAGCTAAGAGGGTTCTAGAGATTGGGATGTTTACCGGCTACAGTGCACTGTCCATGGCTGAAGGTCTTCCTGAGGACGGCTGCTTAGTTGCCTGTGAGTTAGAGCCATACCTCAAAGACTTTGCTCAACCCATTTTTGACACGTCTCCACATGGCAAGAAGATTACTGTCAAGACTGGGTCCGCCATGGACACCCTAAAGGTGAGAGAAGACACCTTATTCATTATTGAGGGACTGTCATCTGTATGGACTGAAAAAATGAATTAAGACATTTATGTAGCGCTTAGAGTGTGGAGCTTTTACATATAAATGAACGTCTGCTACGTTCAAGCCCTTGCTAAACTAGTCATCACACAATGCTGATTAAGCCTATCACAGCTGGGGAAAGCTCTCTCTATTTCTCACTATACCGGAGTTGTGGTGTCTGGTTTCGGTGGCGACGTTCCTGCGCTGGCACACCGAAAGAACGAGTAGTGTATTCATTTTGCAACAACTTCATTACATGAGCAGTACACGGTGTGCCGTTAACCAACCTTGCTGACTCACTCACAGTTCTTCACAGATTAGCGGCTTATTCTGGCTCTCTGATTGGTTACACTGTTTCTCAGTCTACCTGTATTACCTGCTTTTCTTAAGCATGTAGCAGTGTTCATGTAATTACTCTCACTGCCAGAGGGGGGAGACAAAAGTTCTGCACTCCAGCTTTAAAGTTTACAATAGTAGTAACTGTGTGTTATGCTTGGTGCTTCGCATAATGAAAGCAGGCAAGAGATGACACTGACTCTTCTTTTTTTGGTGTTACTGTAATCAGTTAACAGACTGTGGGGCACATGGCCAGTTTCCTAATAACTCTCTGTCCCTTCCAGGAATTGGCTGCTGCAGGAGAGCAGTTTGACATGGTCTTCATTGATGCTGACAAGGATAATTACATCAACTACTACAACTTTATTCTCGACAACAATCTGCTGAGATTGCGAGGGGTCATGTGTGTAGATAACTGCCTGTTCAAAGCCAAGGTTTATCTTAAAGACGTCACAGATAGCAACGGACTGGCACTCAGGAAATTCAACCAGTTTGTCTGTAATGATCCCCGCGTGGAGCAGGTCAATTTCAAACCTTTACATGCTACTGTATGTGTTGGACAGATATTGTTTTTATTTTAAGACTGTTCTTCTTGTTTTAAAGGTCATTATCCCTCTCAGAGATGGCATCAGTGTTATCCGCCGGGTATCTGTGGTCTCTGAGTGCTCAAGAACACAGGTACTGTTTATATAGCCCCAGTGCTCAGACCTCAATGAGCCAGAATGGACATGGAATCAAACAGCTGTCATCATACTTTCACTGAGGATTTTCTTTTAGTAATAACATCATTCTCACTGATCATGTCTGCTTATCTTGTTTATTTGTATTAGAGTAAAATAACAGATGATAAAGTTTTCCGCGGAGTCGGAGGGCGGCCTATCCTCGATCGGATGCATCTTGATGGAAAGGTGGCCTACGTGACGGGTGCTGGGCAGGGCATAGGCCGAGCATTTGCTCATGCTCTGGGTGAGGTCGGTGCGAAGGTGGCCGTGGTAGACCTGGACAAAGATAAAGCTGAGGCAGTGGCTGAAGAGCTCTTCCTCAAAGGTAAGGGGTGTTAACACAACAAATGTAGACTTAAGCACAAGCTGCACATCCCCATCCTGTTTATCATTTCTTAAACTCGTTACTCAGTACCTCGCTTCACATAGGCAGGTTTACTACAAACAGAAACTGTTGTATTTGACAACATTTTGTGCAGACTGGCCAGTTGAACTTCAGTCCCCAACTCCAAATAGGCCTAGCAGTGGTTTTGGTTTTTGGCCAGCAGATGGCAGCATACTAAAGCATAAGATATACTGTATCGGGTTATACATTACATGTTCATCTGAACCTGTGTTATTATCCCTCTATTTTCATCTTAAAGAATGAAATTGCCTACACATTAAAAGAAAAAGGAAAAAAGAAGCAAAATTACATTCAAAAGTATACAGCCAAATTGGGATTTGTAAAATAAACTTCTAAAATATCCAAGGATAGAAGTTGCTTAAATCGTGCATAATTATAATTATTCTAACAGGCGTCCATGTTTTCGTATACAGGCGTCAATGCCATTTCGATCACAGCTGACATTAGCAAATCAGATGATGTCCAGAGGATGATTGACAACATTGTCTCCAAATGGGGAGCGATCCACATCGCCTGTAACAATGCCGGCATCAACATGAACTCAGCCAGTGAAGACACCAGTCTAGAAGAGTGGGACCAAACCTTTAATGTCAACCTGAGGGGGACATTCATGTGCTGTCAGGTGTGTATCACCTGCTGTAAAAGACAGTGTGGTGTGTGTGTGTGTGTGTGTGTGTGTGTGTGTGTGTGTGTGTGTGTGTGAGTGAGAGTGACTGTGACCACAGAGACAGTTTATTCTCTCTACCGTATTGCGCTGCCTTGTATCTGTGCGATGTGAAATTTTCAGACCAACAAAAAAAACTTTTAAATGTAAATATATCAAATTTGAGTTTAAATGTAATTTATGTTGATGGTTTCACTCCAAGAATAGTGTCATACGAGTTTTACATAAAATCACATACTGCTGTGAATATAAATGCAAAGAAAAAATGGTGCTCCAAACAATATAAACCCTTCACTGTTGCTTTGACAAACACTGGCCCTGGACGTTTTGAGAATATCAGATGGAGAAGAAACATAATTAAAAAAGAATAAAATATATATATATATATATATATATATATATATATATATATATATATATATATATATATATATATATATATATATATATATATATATATATATATATATATATATATATATATATATACGCTGTACAGCAGGTACAAATGATGCAAAGCCACAGAGCTACAACAGGAAAACCTGCTACCTGTGGGTTTTTTTTTGTGATCAATTTTTTATTAGCACCTTCAGACATACAAAACAAATTCCACAATGTGTGACAGGTAATTTCAGATGGCGCACAGAACAAAGAAACCCCCCCACCCCCCCTCCCTCCACCCTTTGCGGTCTCGAGGAAAACCAAACCAACAAACCAACAAACAAACAAACAGAAACCACACCTTGCCTAGTCACTCTCCTCTAGTTCTTGTGGGGCTGAGGTCATTAAGTCTGATATTTGTGCTGCTGCGCTTTCCCATAGGCTGATAGTTGATGATTTGGCTTTTTTATACCTGTGTTTTCATACGGAAAATAATCTTAAGAAATTAATGTTATATTAAAGTGCCCATGTTATGCTCATTTCAGGTTCATAATTGTATTTTGAGGTTGTACCAGAATAGGTTTACATGGTTTAATTTTCAAAAAACACCATATTTTTGTTGTACTGCACATTGCTGCAGCTCCTCTTTTCACCCTGTGTATTGAGCTCTCTGTTTTAGCTACAGAGTGAGGCATCTCACTTCTGTTCCATCTTTGTTGGGAGGCGCACATGCGCAGTAGCTAGGTAAGGATCACATCAGCTAGCTGTTTGTTTCTACAACTTAAGTCTTACAAGGCAGGATTAGCCGGGAGACTTCTTCTAAACGAGGGCACACTTCCAACTTTGCGTGGAATACCTGCAGAACAGGGACATTTAAGTAGTTCTTTTGTAGATTATGGTGAACTAGTGTGTGTGTTGTAGCAGTGTTTTGCCATTGAGATCGAGCTAGCATGCTAGCGCTAGCACGGTTAGCTACTAGGTTAGATATTCAGAAACCAGTATCTCACCCAAAACAGCATGAATGTTTTTTTTCCCAAGTTTGTATGCATGTGGAAGCACCAAAGACACAAAATAACACCCCAAATCCCAGAAAAAGTGATTTTTTTTTTCATAATATGGGCACTTTAAAAATTTAAAATGGATATTAATGTAAATTCTGCCATGAATTTACAAGTGACACAATGCCTGAAAAACTAAATTGATTCTTAATCATGTTTTCCTTCAGTAGTTTCTTTCTGTCAGAACTAGTTAGAATATGACCTAATTACTGATGGTCCAACCAGCTTTAGCTACTCTGTACTGACTAAAATTAGATCTAAATTATCTAGATGCTGTCAGACATCTCCATTTCTCTCTCATTCTCTCTATATATATATATGTGTGTGTGTGTGTGTGTGTGTGTGTGTGTGTGTGTGTGTGTGTGTGTGTGTGTGTGTGTGTGTGTGTGTGTGTGTGTGTGTTATTGTATACTGCATGCCCTACCATCCAAATGTTGTTAACCACTATTTCTATCTCCAAGGATAAATAAACTACATGTTTTTGTGTTGATCCGTGCTCAGACTTTTGGTAGCATATCAGTGCCACGATAAGGTGTTTAATGTGTCTCTTTTTTAACCTGAATCCCTGCCTTAGGCAGCAGGTCGAGTGATGTTGAAGCAAGGATACGGCAAGATTATCAATACAGCCTCCATGGCCAGTCTAATAGGTGAGTGATGATTCTATTCCCCCACCTTCTCTCTGGAGCCCCTCCATGTCTGCTTTTAATCTCTCCATTTGGCGTGGAGAGTTGGGTCGAGAGTAGGAGGGGGAGGTAGGGAGAGTTAAATACATTTGAGCTGTACAGCTATGTGCCGGAGTACACGTCACATTAAATAGTTTTTATCATCAGACAGAAAGTCGTCAGAACTGACTTTAGACCATTAGAGTGGTTAAAATAAGAAAAGAAAAAAAAACATCTGCAGTTTTCCTGTTTTTGAGCAACGTATCCTTTAAAACAGGATTATCCAGCTTTTCTCCTTTGCAACTTTTACCCTAGTTAAACCGTTCTATAGAGACGCATCCACCCCTGCATACAATAAGCAGCATAGCAGGAAAGTGTTGTGATTGCGTCTCACCGAGGCGGTTTTGCATCATAATAAACATTCCCTCTCTGTGGAGCTGTCTGGAGGATGTAGAAGGCAACCTGAGGTCCAACTTGGGAAGGGAGGGTTCCTGTGCAGCGGCAAAACCCCAGCCTGTGCCAGCAGCCTTGTTTGAACAGCGGAAGACACTTTTAGAGTTTAGTGAGAGCCTAGTAAAAGCCTTGCATAATGTTCCTCATCCAACAGGTTCCTCCAGAGGAACAGCAACACTTCATCAGCAGTATAGTCAAATCGCCAGTAAAACGCTGTACCATATGGGCCCCAGTCCCGACTGCAGGGGCAATCTGTAAAACAGGAGCATGCTGGTAAATAGAGGCCGGCATAAAAAAAATGATCAATTACTCGCATTACATACAGTCCTTCAGGAATTTACTTTATTGGTCTGGACATCTGTTATAATATTGTCATAATGTGTAATCAGATGGGACCTGTTCTAGCCAAGTGGAAGCCCAAAAAGCAGCCGTAAATGCCCAATTAAAATGCACAATGACAGCTTTTTGTCCATCTGCTGAATAGAATGTGTGTGTCCCCTCTAACACCCCCTCCACACACACACACACACACACACACACACACACACACACACACACACACACACACACTCCCCCTACCATCAACCACCATTTTTTTTCTGAATAATGGCCAGCAGCTCAAAGACACCCAGACAGGAAATATCGAAGTTGAAATGAACACACTCAGAATTTTGGCTGCATGATGACCTTACTGAGGGATTTGTGACTCTCACACTCATACCTGCAGATCTCAGCTGCATAGTAATGTACATTACAACAGCCATGCCATTCTGGGAAAAGAGTGCATCATTTGAACTCAGAAGAATTCAAAATGTAAAGGCGTGCCTGATAAAGAGCATGTTTTCTCCCACTTGAAATGGGCAATAAGTAGCAGGGTGAATGTTAAAGAGGGCTTTGGAGAATGCTCTCCTTCTACTCTCTTTTCCCTTCTCTGGGGATTACTGCTCTTTAAGACGGCGAAAACATCAATGCAGGTTTATTTAAAGGATGAAGGCATTTTCTGAATGGTATTTTGGGGCCGTATCATCAGGTCTTGAGCGAGGATTAGTGCTGTTAGGCATTTTGAGCTGTGTTTCCTGTCCTGATAAGTCGGATTTCACCTTCAATCTGCGTGTAAGCCCTGGGCTCTGCTCCTCCTTGCCTGCTCCTCTGAGGTCCTAGCCTACCCTTATCCAGCCCAACCCAACCTTACCATCCTCTGCTATCTCGCCACACTTTGCACAATCTCACTCACCCACACTCTCAGCTACGGTGCTGTTGTCCCGACTATTACATCTTATTTCTTTAGCAGTTTCCAACTTTTACCTCTACCCTGCACATTTTTCTCCTTTTAACCCAGCAATATATGCGGGATGCTGCAGCCTTTTCTCCCCAGGACCGATCCCTGCCTCTCTGCAGCTGGCTGGTATTTATCATCCCGGTCTCACACTGAAGCCATTTGGCAGTCAGATCGGCGGGTGATGAGGTTAACTACTAAAGTTGTATGTAACTTGGAGCCTTTCTTGTGATGATTAATCAACCAGCAGAAAATGAGCCCCTGTCCCGTTATCCCATGCAGTGTGCAGCATCTGTGATGGTCAAGGCAAACAAATGGCTCCCTGTCTTTGTTGCTGAGGACGGAGCATAACTGGACATTATAAGCAATTAATTTTACATGGCTTCATCCTCAGAGTCCCCAGCAGCTAATGGAAGAGCTTTTATGTAGTATCCACCAGAAGCCGCATGAGCTGCAATATAAATTGTATATGTGGTCAGCTTTTGTGAGAAAGGAAGTATTGCTAGTCTCTTTTGTAAAAAAAAAATGGCCACCTGAGAATTGTGAAAGTGCATACCATTACTAATGATGCAGCAAATGTTATCTTTATAAAACACTGTGTTGTGTCTGTTTAGGGTAACTGATTTTCTTTCCATCCTCTACCCTGCAGTCCCTCATCCTCAGAAGCAGCTTTCCTACAACACGTCCAAGGCAGGAGTGGTCAAATTGACTCAGACTCTGGGCACTGAATGGATTGACAGAGGAGTGCATGTCAACTGCATCTCACCGTAAGTACTTTCTATTCTTGGCCTTCTTTTCTTTTACCGTTTTTTTGCCAAAACATACTTGTCCACCTTTTGAGTGTTGTAAGGGATTGAGCTGCAAAAGGAAGTGGTGATAAGTGTATTTGCTTTCATATGAAGAGCCCCATTCTAGAATGATGCACTAATTTCAGTCCTCAAACAATACATCAGTGCTTAATTAGATGACGTCTTGAGGGATGAATCAAACAAACACTTGCTCTAATTGTTCTATTCAATTAGGGAACCAAATTTGCAACATCACTCCGAGTGTAGGCGCAACAATAGCGCCTTGTTTGTGTCTTATTTGTCTGTGAAGCTAAGCAGGGGGAAGAACAGAGACGAACACGTGTGTGTGTGTGTGTGTGTGTGTGTGTGTGTGTGTGTGTGTGTGTGTGTGTGTGTGTTTTAAGTGGAGCATCCCTTAGCCCCAGCCATCCCTGAGCAAATCCGTCCGGTGGCACCAGGCGAGCCAGGCCCCGGTCACAGCCCCAGAACAAAGCCCTCACACATGCGCCATGCTCAGCTTTATTTATCGGCAGCTTGTTTGCTAATTTTAATTTGCAAAGAAGCAATTCTCTCTCCTCGCTAACTGGGTGTCTCAATGGGCCGCTGATTTCTTTGAAGTGACAGTCGGTAAATATGCATAAAAAAGAGGACACAATTAGCGCTCACGAGGTTGACTGGAGCCTGATTCCATTGGCAACTTTAGCCGCAGCGGTGATAAGCTGCATTATCTAGAAAATTGGCTGAGGGAAAACAGTACCTCTGATTGCCAGCAAAGGTTCCAGATAACATGGCAGCTGAAGAGAAATATAATTGAGGTGGAATATGTTAACCAAGGTGTCACACGCTCCTTGCAAGTGCTAATTTAGCCAAATGTTGGAATTCCATATCAAGGCACCAGAATACACTGAACAATGATTCAGGCCTCATGGCTTTTAGTCACTGTCACGTCAATTGTGTAGAAAGTCAAAAGTCGTCTCATATTAGGCAAAGGCAGACGTGTTGACATATTTATTCAAATGTAGGCTCTGTGATACTGTATTGTAGAAAGTAGAGAGAGTGGCATTTGTTATGGTGTTATGGTGCATTAAGTAATGGTGTCACAGAGCTATTCGACGCCCGTGTAAAAAAAAAAAAACAATACACCTTATTACTGTCAGAGTAGTTGGAGCACATTTCAATCAGGAATCAGAGCAGGAATATGAAGGAGTTGCATGTAATAAGTTCTTAACCAAAGGCTTTGTGCGAATTATGCCAGGCGTCCCCTCGTACCCGTGGGCTCTTCCTGAGCGGTCCCACAGTAAACATCATCAGAGATGGCATGCAATGCCCTTTCTTCAAAGGATAATTGGGTTTATTTTTGTCACCAAAGTGGTGGCTCTGAAACAACGCTGTCACTCCTGGCTCTGAGTTGTGATGCCTTCTGATTTCATTCTGTGTCCCCCCCCCCCCCCCCTTCTCCGTTTTTCTTTTCAGGGGGATTGTTGACACCCCTCTCATCCACTCGGAGAGTCTGAGGCCTCTGGTGCAGCGCTGGCTGTCAGATATCCCTGCTGGTAGACTGGCTCAAGTGACAGACCTGCAAGCTGCAGTGGTCTACTTGGCATCTGACGCCTCTGACTACATGACAGGGCATAACTTAGTCATAGAGGGTGGGCAAAGTCTGTGGTAGAAGGGGTAGATGAAGAGATGAGAAGTTTTTTTTCCCTCTTCACTCTCCTGGGATTAGCCTCCAAAATAGGTGGCATTCACACAATCTCCTTTAAGACACCTTTACAGCAGTATTAGTTAAAATCTTACTGGATGTTTAACTTTTGGTAAGTCAACATCTGTTTTATAGTTTTGTTGTATTAGTTTGTTCTCTTTGTGTGGTGTATAGGTGGCGTTTGTGTCACGTGTGTTCTGACTGTGGCACCCTGAACTTCTTAGTGGATAAAAAACACATGTTAAATAAATATAATAAAAAGAGGTATAACAGCTGCCAGTCTTCTCGCCACACAATAGAAATGTGCTAACATGTCTGAGAATATATCTGTGAAGTCCAAGAAAGAAAAGGAAAACCGTTATGTGCCTTCAAACACATCACAATTTCTGCTGTAATTTCTCTTGACATTATTTTATACATCGAATGTCTAAACACAACAATTTTGATAAATGTGACTGTAAGTGTTGTCTTAAATACCACTGAAAGAAACTGATCCTTTTATTGTATTTGTTGCAAAAAGGCAGAGCATACTTTAAAAAAATGTGTCTATTAAGTGTATTTCTATAGCACTCATACAAATGCAGTTCAAAGGGCTTTACAAGATAATTAAAGGTATGGCAGTATTGTATTGTGATAAACAAAGGGTGGTTTCTTTGCATGAGTACATGAACTGTATGTGTGATATTTGAATAACCAAATAAGATGGCACATGTTTGCTGTCAGTTTGTCAAAAATATCAATATTCGGATACTTTTTCGATACCAGGATACATTCGAGTACCACACTATGTTCGTGTATAATGTATAATTAGCGATAAATCATAGTATCGAAAGTACCGAAGCTACACAAAAACAGATCTACCAGATTTTGAACTTAAGGCTGCACAGATGAAACAACGGCGAATAAAATCAACTGGGTCTGTGTTTAAGGGAAGCAACATTAGAAAAAAAAGACAATAAATACTATTAGCAATAATAACAACATAAATGTTGTTTCGGCCTACAAGGTAGGGAAAACATTTAAAAATAATGTTAATAAAAAAAAAATTTAAATTAAAATTTTGCGTGCCTAGGACCTTTTTTCTTTTTGCTGTGGTATTAAAAGAGGTATCCAGTAAAGTTTTTATTAAACTAGTATAGTATCGAAGTTTAAAATTGTGGTATCTTGACAACCTTAGTTTGCTGCATGTTATACAATTCAATTTTATTTATAGTGTCAAATCATAACAGGAGTTATCTCAGGACACTTTACAGACAGAGTAGGCGTAGACCACACTATAATTTACAAAGACCCAACTGTTTCCCCTTCCAAGAGCAGGCATTTGGTGCGAAAGTGGTGAGGAAAAACTTTCTTTTTCCAGGTAGAAATACAGTATATATTGGCACCAAAATAACAACCTTGTTTATTAGGTTGAAATGTATAAAATGCACAGAAAGTACCAGAATGATTGGTTACAGTGATGAGCAGCAGATCACATTCACACCAGAGTAGGAGTTGTATTGTGCACCTTGATTTACCCCTCCCTTTGGTCCGAGACTCTTGTGTACCATATGCAGGATTACAGCATCCCAGGCCACGTCTCTCCATCTCTGTCTTGCCAAATGGTCCGCACAAGTGGTGCTTGTGAGCGCCATCTTAATTGCTCCATTAACTGTTTGTGTGCTGAAAAACAATACTTAAAGGAGAGGTTAGTCGAGGACGTGACCCCCTGTCGCTGCAATTATATGAAAAGTAGTGGCCAATTAGCACTCTCTGCAATGTGACACTGTTGCTGTTTATGTGATCAACTTCAACTTCTCACTGTTGGTGACCATTCTCTGATTTGCATAATTGAGGGATTGGTCATTAATGGGAATGGCGTGTGAGAGGATCCCATTAAGATATGGAGTGAGATCTGATCATCTCCTCTGCTCTGTGCTATTTATCTCCAGCTGCATTGGCACATTAGAAATTATTGGGATTGTTATCCTCATACTTAATGGTGAAATATCGAAGTTTGCCACAGTGTGTGCATGCAAGGTCTTGCAGAATTTGTTCACACTAAGGCAAATTGTCTTTTGTAGGCCATTTCCCTGTCTTGCCACTGAGGGGCAGTATAAAGACAGGCAGCTACAGCCCTGACACAAGGACATGTTACAACAAGAGGTTATCACATTATTTGCTATCATCTATAGGTAATATATATAGGTATTGAACTCTGTCTTACGTGTAGAAGATAATATAAGTTCACCTCTCCAATTCTAGTATGCAAACAGCTAAACTAGAGACAATCACAGAAATGCTGAATGAATACTCAGATTTTCAATTAAATGTGGTTTGATAGTGGACAGTTACAATTTCAAATGCATTAAAAGTGTAATTCTAATCATTTTTCAAGTGGAGATGGAGTAGCCTTTAAAGTCCAGAGACAATGAAGTGCAAATATTAATCTGTAACACTAGCTGATAAATTACAAAATCCATTTGCATCTACAGACCAAATCTTTTCTTAAGACAAATATGATTTCAGTTAACAACCTCAGTGTTTTTTCATTTCTTTTTGTACTCTACTATCCAAGTTGAATACAGGTAAAGTTGGGACACACCAGTGTTGACAGTTACTGAAAATAAAAGGGATTGTTGCATCCCCAAGTCTACCAGAAGGGATGCAAAACATTGTAACACACCATTGAGACCAAAAGCTGCTTTTACTCACAGTGCTTCTGTTTCCAGCTATTCACTACCATTATTCAGTGGCGGTGTCTAAACTGTTATTTTGCCGTCATGTTTTGCACCATATTAAACTCTTCCAGAGCTCGCTTGAAGGTCTTGTTTTCCTTTACAATTGCAGCTAAAAAAACCAAATCTATAATTTGAGCAGCAACATGTGATACCCCCTTGAATGCCACACAGTGACCTGCTTCATGAAGTGTAAGTGATCTTGAATCCATTATTTATGAACTCCTTTTGCTACCATTACACTGAAGAGTGGGACTCTGGTGTAACATAGTGCTGTTGTGCTAAACAGTTCTCCAGCAGAAAAAGGCACTTGCGCCCTCACACTTGAAATCAACTTTGATTAATGCTCTTCTCTGTCACGGCATGCAAGATTTTACAGCAGAGACCCGGGTCGATGCCAAACAACACGATGAGGCAATATGTGTTTTTAAGGCTGTGTCCCGGTGACAAGAGGACCAAAGGGTTTATGGATGACATATTAACATTTGACAATATCAATACATTTTTATTGATGGATTAGGGCGTCCTGTTACATACCCACTCAGTGAGGTGTTTGAAGATGACATGTTACCCCTTATAAATTGAGTTGAGCCCCCTGATGCTTTCATCTTAGGTAGGACTGTGTAGCAGCAAAAGGAACATGTCAACATTTATTTTCTAATAAGGGCTGGTATTGCTGTGTGAACTTCTATCTTATTGACCCGAGACGATTTAATTTGACTGATGGAAAATCTGATGGTCATTTTACTTCAAAACAAACTTTGCTGTGGTGATCATTACTTTTAAAAGCTCATTGATCAGCTGTTAAGACATTTCAGAGACCTTACACAAACCTATAAATATGAGTGTGTACAAATATATTATTAACCCTACTGTTGTCCTCGGGTCAAATTTTACCCATTTTCAAAAAGTTTCTATATATATAAAATTTGGGTTTCTTTCAACCACATTGTCTAAAAAAAATAACGTGGATGGTTCCGTAAAATAAATGATCAGTTCACTACTTTCATTGAATTTGGGTTTTATTCAATTTTATAGCATTTTGAAGAAAAAAAATGATACAAGAACATTGAAAAAATGGACGAAATGTCTAAAAAAAGATTTAAAAAAGTGGGGGGAAAAAGAACAAAAATGTCCAAAAAAAGCGCAAAAACCCCTGACAAAAACATCGGAAAAAGTGACAAAAAAAAGTCGGGAAAAGTGAGAAAAAGTGTCGCCCAATTTTAGTTTTAAATTTTGAACCAGAAAAACAAAAAGTTGCAGGTCAACGGGAAGACAACACAAGGGTTAACAATATACATAGTTTGACATTTTAGGATATACAGTATGCGTATTTGCTAGATAAAAAGATTGATAAAACACTCACTTGTATGGTGAATAAGAAGCCACTGTAACTTAGTGTAAAACCACAACTTGCCATTTTTACAGTTTGGTTTTTGTATATTTATATAGACAAAAATAATGATATATATATATATATAAATATATATAGATATAATGTGATAATTAATGAGCTGTATAGGTGAGGGTCGGCACTTTGTTACCTCCAGACAGCTTCCCCTGCTTCCAGTCTTGATGCTAAGCTAACTGGCTGCTAGAACTAGCTTCATACTGTATTTGCTGTACAGACGTGAGAGTGGTAGGGTATCGATTTTCTCATGTAACTTGTCAAAGAAAGCAAAATTATTTATTTAAAGTATTTCCAAAAATGTAAAACTACATTTTGTTAGAGAACTAACCGAGATGGAAATCACCAACAAGACAAAATAAATGAATTTCTAAATATTTAACTTAATTCTCATTTACAAAAGCATCTGATTCTATACCAACTATTGACTGCTGTTTCATTTTGATCATGAGAGGTTGTATCAAGTTTGATTAGCCTTTTACATGTGTGTGTGTGTGTGTGTGTGTGTATGTGTGTGCATGTCTGTGTGTACGTGTGCACGTGTGTGTGTGTGTGTGTGTTGCACTTGACCCGCTGAAGGCACTGGATCATCATCTACTGATATTTGTCATCTCATGTGTTATTCATTGAAAATTCTGTTTTGCTGTTTGCTCTCTTCATGCTACCTGCTGACTTCACATGGGGTCACTTTAACTGGCTGCTGTTGTGTGCTCAGATGGAAGCCTCATTGTTATATCCTATTCCCTTTGAATGCTTGTGTGAGGTGACTTGCACAATCAGGCTTTATTACGAACTTTTTAACCAAATCATGTTTCACATACTTTTCTTGTGTTCCCTTTTAGTTTCTTGGCTTTAAAATGTTTTTTTGTTTTTTTTAACTTTCATTACTTGCAATGACTGCTACACAGATGTCTTCCTGCTGTATTATATATTTTTTTTTCTTTATTGTTTGTATTAGATTTGATACTAAGGCATTTACCCAACATGATCGTTTTTTTTTTTTTCAAAGGATGCCTCCAATGACATCTCAAGAGGTGTCCAAAAAACAATTCAGATGTCCACATCCTGTATGCACATCGTAAATGTATCAGGCTTTTATTCAACATTAATACTGAGCCGGGGAAACATTGCACTCCGAGTTCTCTAATTACAATGCAGCTAATGTGTTATTTCCTCCCCATGTGGGATTACTTTCATCTTTCCCATTAGGATGCACATTTTGTTTGGATACTCAAATTACAAACCCCATATTAAATCTGACTGTGCAAAAGGCATTGATCATAGCCCAGATAGCTGCACTCCAACTTTGATTTAATTTGCACTTCCATTAATATCTATGAGACGTCCGATTGTCGTCTTGGGCATATTGATGGTATTGTAAGCCCTGCCTTCATATAATGTTCCCCAGCGGCAATGAGGAAATGTTACAGAGAATTAGGCCGAGAAGCAGGCTCAGTGGAACTGGCACTGCAGTCGGAAATTCATTACCCTAATAAATAGAGGGGGGGAGTGAGAATCTTAAGAGAAATTTCTCTCTCCCTCTCTCCACAAAAACACAAAAAAAGCCCTTACTTTGGCCTGAAAGTGGATGACGGTAACGTAGGTGCTTCTAATCATTGCTGCACCCTAGGGTCTTCTTGGGACCCTGATAAGTCTTTAAAATGTGCCTGATGATTCAATAAAGAAGCAGTCACTTGCTGCCTGTCCGTCATGAAGCTTTATCGCTACATACTGAGCTATTTGGATATATGTGGCTGCATCTCTTTGATCATTACAACAATCAGAGTCCAGCCTAAATCTCATTAAAACCTTCAGAATAGAATATACACCATTTAAAGAAAAACACAGTCGTAGATTCATTGTGAGCTGGATAAGTGTCAAGTGATGCTGATTTCTTATGTTGATTAATGAAGTGCCAACTGAGTATATGTACTGTTCCCTTCCTTTGTTGAAGCTCTGACACGCTGTTTTCTATGGGGAAAACACTACTGGAGCCAAGAGACATGTGTTATGCTGTAATTAATGCAATCATGAAGATGAAAATAGCTGTTGTTGAAACTAGAAAAGGACAATGAAGAGCGTGTGAACCGAGGAGGACGAAGATTCATTGTTAGGTGACTGCGATCAGAGACTTCGCTGTCCTCTAAGGCCCTCTCAGAGGCTCGACAGTGTATATTTCAGTAAGCAGCATCTCTGAAACAAATATGTTTTACTGCATCCCTCACTTCCTGTAGCACGGATTTCATTCCAGACATCTGCAAGCTTTTTTTAAGTAGATGGCACAATTTCCCTTTTTGTTTTCAAAAAGGGGGAGGGCTCCGCTTCTCTTACGATTCTGCCAGAGTGATTCATTTTCAGGTCATTAAAAAACTCGTCTTTTGAAAGCGTTAGGCTGCTCAGGTGGCGAAGCCTGTGCAGGGGAGACATGTCGTAAATAAAGGCCGCTACATTTCAAATGCCATAAATAGGGGACACCTAAGGACCTTGCATGATTGCAGACATCTAATCATTTAATTTATGCGTGTCTAAAGGAGACCTCATTAACATTCAAGTAGCACTCATCTGTCTAGCGGGATCACTCCGAAGGCTGCATCACTCTCAGATGGAACGTATCTATTTGGGCAACACAGCATGGCTACACACTCAGCAAGCACCTTCTCGCTTTCCCCCTCAATGTCATGAGAGACACAGCATGTAACTCTCATAACTTACAGTGTGTGATTTGTGATCCAGTGATTGTGTTGCTGTTAATGTGGAGAACCTTTGACAAAGTTAAAGTCGTATACTCTAGGTCACAGTACAGTGTTGGGACTACCACTTCTGTCTGTGTTGCGGCAGATTATTATCAAAGCGCCCTGGACAAAAGGTGCATCTTGGACTGTATTTGCAGACTTTGATGAAGACAAGTAAAGGTTGTGATGTTTATTTTTGAAGACTGTCTGAAGTCTTTGTTAGCACTGCAATACTGTAACACACCTCAGTGTCTGCACAGCAGATGCATGCATGACAGAAACTCAATAATAATTGGCGTGGATTGCTTTTGACACGTGCTGGTTGCTGACAGCTGCTTTGTTCTATGGTCAGATTTCATATTTAACACATCAAAGAGTTGGGATACTTCACACTCTGCTAAGGACTGATAGCAAGTCTGACACTTTGCTGTTTGGTGAGGAGAGATTTGGCGTTTCTCTGGAGGAGAATAAAGTGAAGTTGCATTCAGTGTTGCTTTTTTTCGCTTCCTTTCCAGACAAATGAAGTTATACGCAGGCACACTTTTACAAGGAACGCGGTAAACATCATAGAGGAAGTGTCATGTTTACAGTGATAATGAAAGCGTTATTGGGAGGAAATTCGTGCAGCATGAGAGCATACTTAAAAAACTGTCCCTTATATGAGTAATCTGTACTGTAAGCATGTGGATTTCATAACTGTTGTGAACATGCTCTGGGGATGACACTGGGGATGTGTCTGTAGAGTAAGAATGACTTTGCAGTTAAATGATTTAAGCCAGCTAAAGCCCTGACAACAATCAACCAATCATAGTTTATTAAACACATAACTAGGCACAGCAGGCCTTTCAAGTTCAGATTTCTCCACACGCAGAGGCAGCGAGCATATGACTGTAGCAAGAGCGATACTTGCGCCATTTAAAGAGTTTGTAGGGTTTTCAGCCTAGCCAAAACCAAAAACACAGGAGCAAAAGTGTAAGGAATGGATTTATCTGCAGTAACATGAGCAGCAATGATTAGCATGTACATCTATCTAGCTAAAATAGTAACTAACCCAAGATAACTTCCAAGGCCAATAATTGACATATTATTAATGGACTACATTAGCTTGAGGTATATGTATATATATATATATATATATATATATATATATATATATATATATATATATATATATATATATATATATATATATTAAACAGCCAAACAGCTACATTAGACTGAAATAATAATAATATAATACTTATAATACTGGGACTAGCCTCGCATTACGACACAGATACATTTTAGGATAGGAGAAAGAAATGCTCTGGGTTGTTTGCATTTCTTTAAACCAGTGGTGGAGGAAGTACTGAATCTCAGTACTTAAGTAAAAGTACAAATAACCAGAGACATATTACTAACTACTAACCCTAACCCTAACCCTAAGTACCGCAATGACAACCCTACTTAAGTAAAAGTAAAAAGTACCTGATTTTAAATGTACTTTAAGTATTAAAAGTAAAAGTACTTGCATAACGATTTATTCTCTTAATCTTATTTGCATATTACCAAAAAAAAAAGTGGTTGGTTAGTTGGTTAGTTTGCACTTTGGTCAGTGAGGGCACTGTGTCTGCGACCCGTGATTTACAAAGGGCTGGTTCAGTTATTTTCATGCTGAGCTTCGACAGTATCCATACTGTCCACTACCACAAACAAGACCTGGCTTTAAAAAAAAGTTCCTATCCTAACCAGCATAAAACGGAAATATGTTGGTAGAATCGGAATGTGGTTGGTTTTATTCATGGATGTATTTTAAGACTTTTTTTAAAATTTTTATTTCACTTCAAATAAAGTGTGTGAAGAAGCGGAAATGGGGAGGCAGATGTGAAGAGGTCCATATATAGATATGAACGCGTCTTACGCCTGGCGGAGAAGTAGATGGCAACCATGATTTAAAAACGGGAATAATAAAAAGCAAACATTTTCACTTTTACCGGAGGCTGTAGAAAACACTACATGAAATATTAAATCATGTTACTGTTCACAAAATACAGTAATGTGAGCTATTTAAATTAGCTGGATACATGGTTAAACGTAATTTACTCTTACCATTGTATCGACGTGTGTACTTCGTCCACAGCATTCCCACCAATCGGTCCCAAAAAAGTCCCACTTAGATAGTAAATTCCGCAAACATATTCTTTGTCAATCTTTTCAATCATACCTCGAAAGAACCAAGCAGGCCTGCCTTATTGCACGATCCAAATGTTCTTTAAAACTTGCCATTTTTAACATGTAGCTTGCTAGCTCGAAGTTTGTTGTGTCCTGTAGCGAAGGGATTTTGAGAACAGCAATATACAGAGAGTGGAAGGTGAGTGGCAAAGCCTGATGTGGATTTCAGGCTTCATCCTGGAAATGTGCTTCCGTTGATCCAGACTATACTGGGACTAACTACACCGCTTTACAATATGCTGTTTCTTTATGTCCATGTCTTCTACATGGAACCGCATGGTGAGGGGGCTGATTTCTTGCCTGGGACACATGTAGCTTTAGTAGTGTAGTCTTTATGCACCAATGCATTGACCCCTTTCACAGGTTTCTCGTTTTAATATAAGTAAACTGGAAACAATAAAAAGTCAGCCGCAGATTGTGTTTTTAACCAACTCAAGGAGCGAACGTTAGCTTAATTAGCTAGCTTGCTAGTTGACCAAATCCGCCAGCGGCAGTTTATATTGCGGGCAAAATCAACCTTTTCCGGCTACAAATCTGAGGTCAGCTTTTCTCTTCCTCTGTTTGAAATTAAAAGCTCATTGGTTCAGAAACTTGTACACATTTTGAGCGTTAAGTCTGCCATTGTTATCATTGTAAATGACCGGAGAGAATGGAATGTCTCACAGGTGAAAATCAACAGTCAGCTATAGCTTACACCAGAGATCTTCAACAGGGTGTTCGTGACCCCTAAGGGGTCCTCAGAGTTACTGCAGGGGGGCCGCCAAAATATCTTTAAAAAATATATATATATATATTTTTTTTTTGAAAGTTTATTTTTTTTTTAATGAAATATGTCTGAAAATATACATCAATATGAATCTAACATATTACGTAATAGCGAAGATAAATTGGCCTGTTTGTGAGAAAAATGTTTACATATTGGATTTAAGCTTACTATAGGTAAGGTAGCCACTATGGTAGCCATACAGTTAGGCTCAAAGATTCACTGTGCCTTCCACATGTATGTTTAACGTTAAAACATGATGTATAAATAATATCCATTTATTTTCATCCATTCGGCCCAGTTTAATATGCAACTCAATTGTTTACAATATATGCAGTAGGGGGTCCCTACTCAGTCTCTCTTTGAGCTAAGGGGTCCCTGGCCTAAAAAACGTTGAAGACCCCTGGCTTACACATTGCCGGCACGAGCTTTGAAAACAGACTGAGCCAATCAGTGTAGCTCTCACTAGGTTTTAGTATAAACCCAGAGGGTCTGGAGGAAAGTGGAAGTACTGTATGTGATAAGTCCTCCCATCAGCCAAGAAGTCCTGCAACACCCCCACTGTATACATTAAGGAAAAGCAAGGCAGGGGTATTTAATGGCTGAGTTAAACACCACATTTTAACGGATGCACAAGGAGTGAGAGAGGCATGCTCTTCTCTATAGGCACTATCCAGCAGCATTTTGATGTCTCTAACAAGAACACAATAAATTGTTCCTCATTATTCAGTAATTAACTCCAATGCGCCGGGTCCCCATCCCCCTGCGCCACGCTCTAAATCACCACCCTCCTCCCCTCTTCTCCTCCTGCTACACAGCTCTTTAATTTCCTCTATGCAGTGGGGGGTGGGGGCAAGAGAGGGTGGAAGGGGGGCACACACAGCTTGATGCACTCCATCATCCCCTTGCCACCCTCTTGTCACCCCTTCAACCTATCCAAGCCACACCCTCCTCCTCCTTCCACCCTCCCATCCGCATGCCAGCTCCTCACCAATGTGTGCTCTCCCTGCAGGACGCCACCTGATCAAAGGAGGGAGAGGTCACCTGAGCCGGGACGACAGGCTCCAGTCACGTTCGACGTAGCGAGATCGCCTTGTACTTTCAAGGCATCAAAACTTGGCCCCCGGCCCTGTTCGCTGTCTTTTCACGGGGCTTTCCCCTTCCTCCTCTGCTCTTAATTGTTAAAATGAGGTCATTAATTGGAGGCTGAGTCAAATCACCTGTCATTTCAGCTGGGAATCATCCGCTGATTGAAAGGTATCATAAAAACCTGCCCAGGGCCTGGTTTTTGCGGTGCCTGCTGGGAGCTCCCTTTGTGTCTTGACAATCTCCGCCCATGGGCACACAACTCACTTTACTTTCTCTGGCGGAGATTAGGAGGGTAGTCTTGGGTGACACACATCCACGCGCTTGGCCCAAATATAGATTCAAGACAGTCAGTAGTGTCAGGCGCAATTCCTGGAGGATGTTGTGGGGAGTGTTCGTTTTCCACTGTACTATTAACGCCCCTGACCTAATTGAGGATGATGCTCACACACACCACATCCATATATGAGAGTGAGGTCAGGTTCATTTGAGGGGGTAATTGTGAAATTGGCATGTAAACTAGGACAATAGAACAAATGACAAAAAAATGAGGACATATGACAAATTTCTTGACAGATTTTTAATACATTTAGACATGTCCCGCTGCATTTACAGATGTAGCGTGGTAGACCAGCAATGAAAGTAAATGGTATGGACTTGATTATGTTGAGGGAACTGTGTTTTGTATTGTTTTCTGTCTTCTAATGTCATAATTTGGTGAAGCTAAATGTTATTTTGCTTTGTTAGTGTTCTGCATCATGGGTGTAACTGCAAAATGGGCTTATGAGAAACACATGCATCAAATATTAGAAGTGACGTCAAGTTGAATGGACCCAAACATTCTTCACCTTGTGACAGCTACATTGCACGCTGCAAGGTACAGAGAGCAGTACTCTCAGCCACTTAAAAATGCTTCATTCACTTGAGAAAATCACAGTAAAAATGTTGGCAATATTAACACAGAAAGACCATTAGAAAACAAGCCTAAATTATTCTGGAGGCACAATGCTACACAAAGCTTCGGGACCCTGTTTTCCACATGGACTTAATCTTGAGGAACACTACATAAGATGCTGACAAACCCGCTGTTTGAAATAAAAATCCTCTAAACACATGGCATTAATATTTAATGGTGCTGCTTCCTCGGGAGGCCACTCTGGGCTGCAGCGCTGTGTCTGAAGGGAAACAGTATTAGTGCTGTGTGCTCTGGAGGAAGAGCAGCTTCACACTAATGAAGCGATCAAGGCCCGAACTCTGAAGAAACCTCATATCCGATTAGTGAGCAGAGATGCATGTAAACATGGCGAAGCAGCGCGCGATTAGGTCACTTTTTTAATGCGAGTCTTGTGTCACTAAACACAACAGCGGAGCGGCATGCAGCGTTTTGAAGTGTTTCGCTAGCAACAACAAATTTCACATTTAATCATTTCAATATTACAGTTTATTTTTTACCCTCTACACAAGTGTTTTGAATTAAGCTGTGAACTAAAGGAGTATTATGCAAGCTAATGGGTTAACACTATCCTCTGAGCAACCATTAAGGTGCATGCATGTGTTGTGCAGCAGTGAAAACCACCTGACCTTGTCCACATCCGCTCGTCCAGGATGGGGCCATTTTTGAGCCCAGCCAGTAAAGGAAAGGCCATTTGGATGTTATTAAAAAAGCTGAAGCCCATGCTACTCCCAAAGCTATCAGGTAATTTGAAAGAGATCCAGCGAGTTTAAGATGTGCAGATGTTTTTCGCTCTAAAACTGGCATCTGTTTATGCAGGCACACTTTATGTTCACAAAACCACAAAGGACCTCCAGTAGGTTTTATGGAGCAGTATCAGCTAGAGCACTCAGCTTTGTAATTGTGCTGCACCAGGTAATGAGAAAATTGGTCACAAGCAGTGTTCCCTGTAGATGTAACCCGCAACATACAATTTTGCACAGCATGTGCAGTATCTACATTTATTTTTTGTATTCTGTGCAGTGCTGTCTGAGCTCCTGTGCTGCTTTCAGGAGGTCTAACGTGGTCACAGTTTAGAGCCTAATTCATATACTGTAAGAGGACTGATTCCACCTAAAAATACAATGGAGACACAACAGTTGTCATTACTTCATGCAATACCCATAGACTTTATGTGCATAAAGTACATAGGAAATTGACCTCTTCAGATCTTCAGTCGGAACATATGAATGGTTTGTTTGCAATGTGTAAACTCTTTGTATTATACCTCTGTTTTCCTTTAAAAGCAACTTATTCCCAGAGAATTTGAACAAAATATTTTTAGTCTGGTTTTCATAAAATAACATAACTGAACAGCCTCTCTCAGGGTTGCTTGTGATTTCCTGATGAATGCAGACTAACCCTTGTTTGTGCTGTGTGACTAAAGTGCAACTTTCAACACAACTGATCAAAGTATTATAATCAAAAATGATGGAGGATTTGGATTTGGAGGAACCCTTATCTCCACAGCTGTTCCAGCCTGGTTTTAATATTACCTGTCAAACAACTTTAACATTTTATTAGAAAATACTGCATTTGCAAAATATTTCTTTAATATGACTTGTCTCGAGCCTCAGTTCATAAGCCAGTATAACAACATACCAAGGAGGAGGGTGTGGCTAGTCCACACAGCTTTTCAGAATGGGAGAAAAACGTGCTCTGGTTTATTGGCATTTCTTTAAACCAATTACAATCGTCCTGGGCGGTGCTGGTGCTGGAGCCACGGTGCCGCTGCAGCTACATGTACAAGCGTCCCCTGAGCTAAAACGGCAGTTGGCGGGGCAAGTTTTAGAGTGCCTTTGTGCCTCTTAACAGACACAAAATACAATTATTATGTCTGTGCCACATGAACAGGGCCCTTACAAGTCAACAAGATGCGTTTTCAACTCAGACATTGTTTAAATTCACCTACCCTGTCTTGATCCTGTCGGTGGGTAGCTTGGCCTGTTAGCTGCTAGCTGCTAGCTGTTAGCGGTTAGCTGCTATCTGCCGTTCGTGATAAATGTGTTCAGCCAGGCTTTTGTAGGCAGCACTGATAGCCTAACCCTTTATTTTTCCTGTGCAAAACATGACATCTTCCATTGACTCACTAAGACTTTTTTTTAACTTTTATTTATTCAGGGAAGGTTCACTGAGAGGCAGCCTCTCTTTTGCAGGAACACCCTGATCACATTCACATAGTTCCACATTCATACCTGGAAGCTGCCCAGTACTACCACAGTCTGATCTGCTGGCTGCTGGTTGGAGGTTAAGGGCCTTGCTCAAGGGCACCTCAGTGGTGGTAATGAGGGAGGGACAAGCGCTGCTCTTTCACTTTCCCCACCCAGATTTTATCCTGTCGGTCTGGGGATTGAACCGGTCACAAGCTTGCCCCCCCCCCACACACACACACACTGTAATTCAGAAGGAGCTCAAGAATAAACTGTTTCTGCGCTACAAAGCTGAAACACGTTAGTAAAAATTATAGATCATGGTATATCTGCTTTACACACAATAGCAAAGTATCAAAGTCAAATCCATACCCCATGCTTTCATCTCAGGACTGTAGTACAGTACCATTACCACAGTGTATGACTGCGACAGGAGACAGCAGTGCTTCTGACAACTGCAATATAATAGTCTCCTTGTTTATCGAGTGAGGTTACTCTCTTGGTCTTTACATGTAATGGCAGAAAACAAATATTTGGTAATGGAAGATAATCGGGTAACACTGTGTTGCGTGCCTCGGCTCTCACACTGACCTCTCTGGGAAACAGATGATGCTTAAGTACAATGTTGTCCTGTATACTGTTTTCACACTGACATAGCAGCCATGCTCCTGTGTCCATTTCCCATTATGTGACAAGGACATATATCAGACTGAAGTGATCCAAACAGTGATCTACCACTTGAGAGAACTGTCTTTGAGAACAGAGGTCGAGGAGAGCGACAAGGACGAGTGTCCTACAAATGCCATATCCACAAGCTCCTGTGTTTCCAGTGGCACTTGAACTGAAATAGGCACACTCAACAGGGGACAGGCTTCAAGATTTTTTTCCATACTTCAGAAAGACTATCATGTTGAAGCTGGAGTGTGTCAGTGTGTGTATCAACAGCGCAGCGATTTGAATTCGCAGTCCTCAGGGCCCGTGCATTGTTTGTGAGGACAGTGCTCCCTTGCTGAAATTCAAGACGCTACATTAGTCAGACTGTTAAAGTATTCATTCATTCAGTATCTACAGTAGATGGTGATTGTCAGAGCAATGATGTGTAACAACCAAGTAAAACAAGGTCAGAGAGAAAGAAATATTTATTTACAAGGGCAGTTTGGGATGTGGATGCATCAATCAGTTATCAACAACCCATTCCTAAATCGACAATATAAAATGTTCTGGCTGAATACTGATTCAGGGGCTATTTCATACATTCAAGAGACATATAAACAAACACAAGGTTACATGCATACACAGATGGATAATGTATATATTTATTGTCATTTTAATATCCCAAATGTTGCATATTACAGCTTTCATTTGATTGTATGTTTTTTCTTACATTAAATTTCTTTCTAATTGTGTTTTAGCCCTTAGAAATCCTCCACTTCACAGGAGTCTGATATGTGATTATCCAACCAGTTTCTTATCATGATTGGTGATTAATGCTGTATGGGTTTCCCATTAGTGATAGCATAATTCAGAAAGCTCCATAGCCAACTCCAGGCAGTCACTTGCATCATCACAGGAACCGAACAGACCACAGTCCAATTCCACGCAGGAGTCATCGTTACTGCTAGGAGTAGACTCCATTGTGGTGACGACTTGTTTGTAGTTGGGGCAGCAGTGATTGATCATATTGTAGAACCGGCAGAAGAGACAGTTCAGGACAATTCCTGCACAGTCAACTGAGGGAGACACATACAGTCAGGTAGGATATTCAAAAAATGGTTTGCCTTATTGTATTTATTCAACACAAAATTCTTTTTTGAGTTTTTGTTGGTCTTCAACAAAAGGCCTTTCCTCTTCACACGTTTGCAATGACCTCTTTGAGCTAATGTGTGATGAATTGTGTTTAAACCATATCTTGGGACATAAATAATCTGTGCTTCTATAAGAGCTGCTCTTCACTTATACCTCTAACATTTTAAAAGCCTTCTTTTCATCCTTTACCCATGCATAATTTAGGAAATCATGCCTTGTCAGAGCAAGAAAGCTGTTTGGAGACATAATCAATTACCAGAAGTCTCTCCTATACTTTTGTCAGGAGCATTTCAAGTTGCCTTGTGGTTGCATTGAAACAATGTACTACCGTGTGTGCCAGCAGCCTTTGCCAAATGATGCCCCCATGGGTGCTATAAAGCATGAGATCATCAAATGACACTGACCATTAACAGTTACTCACCGAAGACGTGTTGTAGGAAAGTCCATCTGGCTTGTGTTGGCAATGGATGTAGTGAAAGCACACCTCCCACAAGGCTACACAAATATCTAAATTATCTAAAACATTTTTATATCTGCACCTAGATCAAGACCAAAATACAGTTGGCAATAATGCTGATTTTGGGAGAATATCATTTATGGTATTATAAGGGCCTTGTGTGAGCATGAATTTAGCTGATTTTCAGGTTATTCAGACTTACGTTGTTTTAATGTTACTGCAGAGTATACAGTATATAAAATGTAGTGCCTCTTGTGCAGGAGCTTGTCGACAGTGAGGATGACAATGTAAGAGATCGTTATGATGAGAATTATTTCATTTAATTCACCCAACAGTCCACAGTTGTTGCATTTTACTAGGGTGGTTCCTGCCATTTCAACTGTTCATAATACAGTCACTGGGCTTGGCTCTCTGCTGCTCCGTCTCCTCAGACTGAGTACTCTGAGAGTAGGGCACTCTGAATAACCGAACAGTATATTCCAAAAGCGCTCAGAATTTACGAATGATCCAGTTTGTGCCAGAGTGAGTGCACCCTTAGTTACCTGAATTCATGCTATTGAGGTCTTGAGGTTGCTATCTAATGTTAAGGACCATTTTGAGGGGCATAAGTAATAAACAACAATGGCAAATTCTTTTGGTTTGAGTTCATTAGTTATTGAATGGGGTCAGTTTGTGACCACTTGTCCCATAGATAAAGTGGTAAAAGAAGTTATGTTGTTTGTCAATAAATAGTTCCAGCATTTAATTCCTTCTAAAACCAGAAAGTAATTTCTTTCATTTCAGTCTGTGTATGGATTAACCTAATGAGATACAAAGTGTTAATTAGGGAACTTTAGAATGGTACGTAGGCCTACATGTATTTCTGATCTTTTTACAGAGCCACGCTGTTCGCCCCTGTTTCCAGTCTTTATGCTAAGCTAGGCTAACCACATTGTGACTCCAACTCCGTATTTGGAGCACAGACATGAGATTGAAACCAATTTTCTCTTCTCTTGGAAAGAAAGCTTAATTTAAAATACATACTGATTAATTTAATATTTCATTTGACCGAAGTGCATGAGAACATAAACAGTCAGTAGTGAAATCACTGCTGCAGCCATAGTAGCAAGTCTACTTTGATGGCTGTTTCTTTTTTTTGCATTAGTCTTAGACTTTTTTGCTGTAGTTTCAGTTTCTAAATTATTCACACATTTTCATAATTGATCATATGAACTGTATTAAAGCATTCTCACAGCATGGTGAGGAATTAAGCTTGCAATTTGTCAATTTTTTTTCTGTGGTGTGTGGCATTATTAGTCTGCATATTAATCATCGTTTATTTCATTAGTAGAAACATATTCGAATGATAACAGTTAGGCTGAGAGCTCAACACAAGATTTTTTTCAGCAGCTGTGTGTGCTGCTAGAGGGCCTTAGATGGGTATGATGAAGTGCTGGTGTCACTAACCTCCCATTTTGCTCTGCTGAGAAGAAGACACAGAGTCTGTGGTGGAGGATGCTGCAGAGGAAGACCTCCTCAGGTACTTTTTCAAAGAGAGCAGAGGGGAAGAAGAGCTGTCACACTCTCTAGGCCGCTGAGTGTCTATGTCTCTACCGTTCTCCCAAGGCCCAGTGTCTGCGGAGGCACCAAGTTTCCAGCCGCTGACTTGAGCCTCACTTACTATCCTTTCTGTCAATGAGATGAAACGTTAAATAAAAAAAGGCACATCAGTTTCTCTACAGGTACAATTTGTTTATTTGGGGCAAGGTGATTGAGAAGTAAAACACCACAATGCCAGCAAGAGCACAGAAGTCTAAAGACCCTACGCCATGCTCTACGCCGTAGCCTGACGTGCCCCTCCCCAACTGTGACTGGTCCGCTTGGCCGTGGCTTGGTAGTGTTGCATTTCCCCCTGCTCATTTCCGGGTTCTCCTTCTCAACATAAAATCAAGGAGAAGGTTAACTTTTCCTGCTACAGCTTTCCGACCGTGGTCAGAAAACACAGGGGAGACACTTTGTTTCTCCATCTCCACCACCGGCATCGGTTCTCCGCTCCCGAGCTATCCCCCATCACTTTCTCACTCACTCTACCACTCACTCCCCACGTACACAAACATACAGCTCTGCTATTCTCTTAAAGAGAGACGCTAGATTGATGCAGACACACCAGCGCAACAGCGTAGGCCACTTACTTGCTCTGCGTAGAGCCTACGTATTAAACGATACGACACAACATTACACGATATGACGCAATACAATACAACACAATATGACAGGATACAATATGACACAAGACGCTATGACACAACACGACATTGCAGGATATGACGCAATACAATACGACACAACATGACATAATACGATACAACAACAGGATTATGAGAGGAATAAAAAAACCCTCAATTTGATCATTTGTAAGCCAACACAGTCTAGATTTTTTTCTGTCAAAGCTTTTAAAAGAGCATTACACAAACACAGGACTTTCACTCAGGAGACTGGGGTGTGTCCCATGTAAAACCATAAGTCAACTGTCACTTTTTGAAAGTAACCTTAGTCCGTGACAATGACGTTTGTGATGTTGCGTTACGTGCTAATTTTAGTAGTTTAACTTGACTGATTTTAAGCCAATCCCTGATGTTTTACTAACCCTAAATAAGGACTTTTGTTGCATGAACTAAAATTATTCCGTTTCACAATGCTAACGTTGTGTTTAAACCTGCGCCCCTTACGTTAAATAGAGCGGTCACGTGATTGAAATTGCCTTCGCGATGACTACTACAGCCAAGAGAGGTCGCCGCCTGACAAGAAACATATTAATGGGTCGTTATAAGCTGCTTGGTCACATATGTCGTATTGGGAGTGTTGACAATCAACCTATTCTGTCATTTAGGTATGAGGACGTGTTGTAAAAAAGCCACTATTGGTCAGATATATTGGCAAACTGTTATAGTTGTTTACCCTGCAAACTGGAAACTTGAAATAAAGGCCTACGAACAGGGGCGTCGGACTGGGGGGAAAAAGGGAACTGTGTACCAAAAAGATGATAGAATGAATAGCTGTGGATGCGGGGAGGGGCCCATAGAAAATGCCTTTCTACAGGGCCCAGAATTTTGTGCTACGCCCCTGCCTACAAAGCCATGGATACTCTTTAAAGTTTCAGAATCAGTAAGGTAGATCTAATACTTGGAAATTATTGATTGACACAAACTTGACAACTGTCCATCACCTCCTGATCTTTGAGAACAGCTATGTTTTTTGTGGGGGCTGACACTAATAGACACCACATAGAGACACAGATCAGTGGAGCCTGTGAACTTCATAATGTGTCATGACCAAAACGTGTGGCCTAGCAATTCATGATACTTTCATAGCTTCTGAAACAGCTGATGAGAAGTATGTATAAGCATGTACTTAGTTAATGTATAAAACCTATACTGTTTGCACCACTAAATGTACAGTCTGTACCTGAAGAGCCGAGTCTGAGTTAGTCTGTGAAATTTCCAGCAGGCAGGAGTAGATCTGTTTGTTAACATCTGAATAAAATAGATATTAATGAATTATTGCGTTGGGTGCAGACTGTTTACTTTTTCACCACCTATTCTAAGTGAATTATTTACCATTTCTTTCTCTGTTTTATTTAACATTTAATGCCTAATGATTTATTCACACTCTGGACACATTTTTGAAAGTCTAAAATGTATTTGTCTTACCTAAATTGTTGAAAGACAGATACAAATGGATGTTGCTCAGGGCTGTATTTGCCATTTTAAAGATTTTATTAGCAGTTTTTTTTAATACGTATGAAATAATGCTCAAAACATGTCTCCCTTTCATCAGCTTGAGGTTTCCTGTTATTTCTCATTAGAATTGTTTATGTTTTTATTTCATTTCTCAGTGATTTGATGAGAAGTGAAGAAGGCAGCCTGGGCTGGTATTTGAAGTACAACAAGTTAAAACGAACTTCAAATCACTGCCGTCTGCTTGTATGTTTGAACGGAGAAGCATCAAATGAGAAGTGCAGCTGGTCCGTGCTCATGACCATTAGCTGGTAGAGAAATAAGGCCTGCAGGCATTCTATGCAGGCATTTTTCAGGTTTTGTTCTAGTGTTTTACCAAACCACAGTCACTCATTAGACAGCACAGTTACTAGTAGCAATGGATCTGAAGATAATGTAATTTTGTGCAAAATGCAAACTTTATTTTGAAGCACATCAGAACCACAGAAAACATCCACACAATTTAAAGAACGTATGTAAGCAAGGGCCTGACAAAACCCATTTATTTCATTGCTGCAAATTGTGATTTGCTGGGAAAATTGTTCTGAAACGGCAACTTTTTTAATTTCTCAAGTTAAATATAAAGTACATACTGTATATAGCAGTAAGTAGACTTGTGAAATTGCTTCAGGGACAGGAAGGATGACACTGACGGCTGTATGTTATCCTAACAGAGGTTTACAAGAAACACAATGACTCAATACTGATGCTCAGATATTTTCCACAGACCTGAGTCACATTAACTTACCTCCTGTCACCCACGTAGCGCTCTCCTCAGGAGTGTTTACTCTCCCTTTGTCTTTCACATCGCCTCTCAGAGTAATTTCATCTGCCATCTGGTCCATTGCATCACAAATAAAAAATGCACTTCTTATGACAAACCTGATTATCTCAAGCCAAAAATATGTGGCTGCACACAGCTGAGGCCAACGTGAGTTGATGTCAAACACAGTGTTACCACAGCTCTGTGTCTTCATTCACTCGTCAGCTCTCAGGATTAGGTTCTCACGCAGCGGGCTGCGAGATAGTCTTCTCATCCTGGCTGTAGAGGCAGCTATTCACTTCGGCTAGAGAGCAGAGAGCATCCAGGACAAATTATCCTTTACATTGCACAGGGTCCATTTGGCTTGCTGCCTACTGTACTGTAAGCCTTTCCAATGTTCCAATGACGTTGGCAAAAACTCTAGAGATCCGCTTCTACTAAAACATCACCGGGACAAAGTCAGCAACATTTTATTAGTTGTATTCTTTTCCCTCTATGAAGTGATAATGAAGCCAAAAGCAAATGCAGAGCATCACATACTAAAGGGACATTTCACATTAAAACTGCAATTCCATATACAAATGCATTATTTAGCAATCAGGACACAGTGTAAAGAGATTTTGTGATGTTATATAATTAGAAAAGTCACTGTTTTTTAAGTACATTAACATATTTGGCAGATTATTGTCAAGACAAGACAATATAGCACACATTTAGATACACACCCACACACCCACCCACACACACACACACACACACACACACACACACACACACACACACACACACACACACACACACACACACACACACAACAACATCTCACTCCTTCAAGGCTGTGATTCTGCTGAACATATGCATGAGGCAGCCGGTGCCAGTTTGTTTGTTGGGGCGAAACACACAGCGAAACACGCAGCGAAACATGGATAGTGAGCTGCATTCAAATTTCTCAGAATACAAGCCAACCAATTTACTCTAATTAGGCTCAACACTTGAGTTGCATTTTAATAGACTCCCCGTTGTGTTTGCATATGTTTAGAGAACAAGAGCCATGCTAATTGAAAAATTAAGATGTGAGAGTATTTGTCTACTGAGCTCCTACTATGCTGCACTCAGTGTAAATACAACTCCTGAAGAGAACTTCCACAGAGATTCTAGTGCTTTCTTTGCTCCTCCTTTCATATTCCTTGTGTTGTTATGGTGATAAAATGTGATTAAGAAAAGCCAAATCAAGATTGTGCTCTTGCGTTCTTCAAAAGGCGATGTGTGACAACACTGTATTCCCTCTTTGTGGTCTTGTTGTTTCTAACTGACACTGCAGGTTTTGTGTTATTGGTTAACGTCAATCACGCCGTCAGAGTTTCAGGAGGCTGCGTGGTTAATTTGGCTCCCATGGAAATGTGCTCTCTATGGAATGAGCTGTCTGGCCCTGCGTTTGCAAAAAAGTCACAGTGGCTGACACTCCACCCCATTAGAGCTTTCCCTAATGCAGAGTGAAGTGACAGCCTAAGATAAAGTTCAGGTACAAATTACATTATATAAGTGGCAGCATTCTGATCCCCTTCGCTGCACTTACAGTCCACTCCATGATTTACAGTTGTAAACATGCACTCATACACATCCAGCTTCAGTCTTGCTGTGTTTATGTGTTATTTGTGGCTCAGAGGTAAGACTGTTACTCTGGCTTTCCGATCTTAATTTCCCTTTAAAAAACAATTTGGTTATAACCACACTGTGGCAGAGCACTCCATTAGAAGCGCTGGGTTTGCTGGGCTCTTTGCATGTACATGTATCTGCCTTAGTCTGATTTCTGTAGCTCAGAAGCTTTGATATAGCTAAAAACACAAGTAATATAGCTTGCACTGCAATGATTTATAAATGTATTCACATGAAAAACAATACCGACAGCACCATTAGTGTTTATTTTCCATTAGCCTTGAGGCTATACCCAAACTTTTTTGGGACAATAAACTCGACTCTATCAAAACCTCAGATTATTGAGTTTGGGTTAAAGTAGTTGGATCATTATGAACCCAGAATGCCCTAATCAAAGCAATACCTTAATCTTGCTACCGTAATATAAAGAAATCAAGTCAGCAATTGTGTGCTTGCTATAATCCTGCATGTATTCTCAATAAATAGCCTACTGCTCAATGCTAACATTTTAGCATGTCGAAAGATGAAATGAGTCGTTGCAACTTTAAAGATAAATGGTAGATGAAAATGTATTCATAAGGACAAAGGTGTCAACTTTGGGTAGAAATGTTTACTTATTCATTTTTTTAAATATGATATAGCATACAGTTTTGAGCCTCCAGTAAAAACTTGTTTTGTGTTCCAAACGTTTAAAAAATAGCCCATCAGCTATGTTAAATAAATGACTGTATTTGACATTGTTTCACATTTTGAAATTATTAGCAACTTGTAAAGAAGTTGTATAGAAGACTTCAGCTAATGCTAGCTGTCTAATCAACAGTGTATTATTAAGTGTTAGCGTTTAGGGTCACGCTAAAGCAAATGATCTGTTGGGAACATAAAGATGAACCTTTGGGTTACATACATGAAGGTGAAATGAAATAAAACCATATCTAACAATCAGTGCTTAATTTGTAAAGTGGGAGGTCCCGGAGCGCAGAGGGGGGGTGGATCCGGCGACTCAAAACGGGGGTTGGAGGTAACGGAACCAAAACAAAAATTACACCTGCCTACGTAGCTTCTCTGACTCTGACTAAAAAAGCCTAAACAACGCTGTGTGTACATCAGGACAATGTTTATTTTTATTTCAGAACGTGCACTGCATCGGTGCGAAATGTAAAAAAAAAAATACACTGCAACGATCGTTTTCAAAAGCAGCAACTATCCATCGGACAATGGCGTGTTCCGGCTCAAATTAAGCCCTGCTAACAATTATCTGTACGGTTGTGATGTAACAACGATAGTTACCGCAATGATGGTGCAGAGACACTGAGAGCACAAATACGGAAACGCCGACCAATCAGAGCAGACTGGGCTTTTTTGGGAGAGGGGCTTAAAGAGACAGGCGCTAAAACGGATCATTTGAGACAGACAGTGAATATAGGTATATTAATAATAATGTGTTTTTGTTTTTACATTAAAGCATGTCAACATTTTATAATAAACACCCAAAATACAAGTATGAACCTGAAAATGAGCATAAAATGTCCTCTTTCAATGCAGCATCAAGGCATAATTCCAGATCACCTTGGAAGGACAACTTAACATTTACTCCAGGCATGTGTGTGAACGTAGCAGGTGTTTCGTAGAACTATATGGAAATTGTGACTTTTTTTTTTCTTTTCTTTTTTTCGGTTTTAGTAAAATGTCTTAGTTTGTTGAACATGCTGGCGGTGCAGAGGTCCTCTTTGCCCCTTAATGAGTTCCACAGAGAATAAGTGTCATAGTTGGCTCTGATGAGAGCAGACTCCCATGTCACCTTGAGGCTGGCTAAGACAAAGAGAAGACAACTCTTGATGTCATATTCACTCTTTTTCTTATTCATCTCGAACAATCAACAATGTTGCAAAACAAAACAAAACAAAAAAACTTTTAAAACCACAAAATAAAACACAACAATCAATATTTAACAAAAACTAAAAAAGGATTAGTTCGAGAAGGAGCAGGCGGAAGCAAATAGCTTATTTGGTCCTGGCCCTATTTCACAAAATCATATTATTACAAAACAAATAGCTATGCAAATACAGCATACCATTTTTCAGGTTTTACAATAACTTACAACAATACAACAATATACAACAATATCTTTACATGACAATTCCATTCCTGTGTTTCGGTCTACTCTTTTCTGCATTGGTCAAGTATTGATTTCTTTAATCTATTTTTGAACTGAATGATATTATGGCTCTGATGTCATTGTTCAGTCCATTCCATAAGGTCACCCCACACACTGAAACACACATGCTTTTAATAACAGCAGTTCACACAAGAGGTTGTTTGAACATACATTGTCCTCCTAGATGATATCCCCCGTTTCTTTCATTAAACATTGCGTGTATGTTACATGGTAAATTATTTGCTTTCACTTTAAACATAAATTGTGCAGTTTTGAATGTAACAATGTCCATAATTTTCAGCAAATATGAATTCAAAAACAGATGATTAGTGTGCTCATAATACCCGGTGTGATTTATTATCCTGATTGCTCTTTTTTGCAATGTGCAAATATGTTGTACGTTACTTTTGTAGGTATTTCCTCAAACTTCCACATAATATAACATATATGGTAATCTATATGGTAAGCTGTTGAATTAATGATTATCACTTAATAGGTACATTTTTAAATCAATAAACCCTGGATGTTTTGTGTGTGTTTGCTTTATTTGCAATAGAAACAAACTAATGACAGCAGACATATTTAATACATCAGAAAGTAAATATCAGTCATCCAATAAATGTTTTATTAATTGTGCTTATTTGACAGTCTAATGGCTCGGCCAATCCAATGCAATATAATGGTCTACATTTGCTATAAAAAATAATTTATAAGTAATAGTACTCTTTCGATTCTTTGTGTTTTACCATCTGTTTTCACATCATGCTCGTGGTGGGATGGGAACACTTGCCTCCAGTAGCTATTTCCCTTCAGGATTAGGTAATAATCCTGAAAAATCACCTCTGAGAAACTGAGCTGTGTTTGACAGGGGATGAAATATGAAATCAAAGAATCCATTTCTGGTGCTATTGGTAAAACACATTTGGCGAGATCTCTGAGAGTATAGATTTCAGCAGTTATTCGTGGTCCTCATTAACTACCACAGAGTTTACTGTGGAGCAGTTTGTTCTGATCCACTTAAAGTGCTGTTCCCTTAAAGCAGAGCTCACCTTTGCTTCCTCTGGGGATTGTTTCTGCTCAACCCATTAAGAACACAATAATTCATTTCCAACATAATTTTGCTCTAATTGAACATGTCTGTTGTATTACATTTTTTTCCAACATATTTAAGGACACCTGCCTGCCTTTATGACAGCTGAGCAGAGGGGGAAGAAACTCCTGCTGCTTGTCACAAAGAGACGAAATCACAGTTTCCAAATTAAGATTGCAGATAAATGACCTTACAAAGCAAAGGAAATCAAAGAAGTATGGGAATGGGGTAAATTGGATTCTTTGGCGTCTAACAGTATATGACTTAAACCAACTGGGGATTCTCTCCACAGTGGAGGAAGTGAGAGTTTCCTAAGGCAACAGTCCCACCTGGGACCCCCTGATGATCCATGGGGTGTTCGTAAAAAGCCTTGAAGTTATTCAAGGCTAAATAGATTTTTTTCTATTAACATTTAGGCTGTATTGCTCTGATTTCAAAGCTTCTATCCTGGTTTCAGGCAATCTATTTCATTTTACAGAGTCAATATGCTGTATTTAATTTGCATAGCTTTAAGATTTGTTTATGTCTGAGGTCTTGTACCACACTGGATGTCAACAATGATCAAACAATGGTTAAAAAGGGGTCAAATCCTCTGAATAATAAGCTTTGTTACATTTGTAATTATAATAATATCATATTCTTTATGATGTTGTTAAAAATATATCTTTAAAACAGCAGCGTGGATAGCTCTACACAGTTGCTGTATAACTTACTTGATGTGATCCTTGTAGGGTTGGGTATTGTTTGAATACAAGTGTCGATGATATGATACCTGGGTTTTGGTAATAATACCAAAAACAAATCTTTTTTTATTACCTTAAATTTTCTCTGCTTCTCTTTACAGTCATCAGATTTACCTATCGTATAATCAATAATATAGTGCCTCTCCTAGTTATGCTGTTATAATTCTAGACTGCCGAGGAAGTTCCTTCTTATGACACGCTCTTTTCTTTTGTTTCCTTTTATGCACATCCTGTCTCAGAAGTGCTTGTTACTCACCTAGCTCTGGGGAGTTTACTCCCCGGAGTCCTTATGTTTCTTCTTCGCCCAGAACATCGCCTCGGATTAGGGCGACACCAAGACCTGGGTCTTGGGTGCAGCTGTGGCTATGGACCTGCTACACCCTGCTACGCTCTGCGATTCCCTGCAATGTCCGGCTACGTCCTGCCGCATCCACCGCGTCCACCCATGCTCTGCTGTGCCACGCTACATCCTGTACCGTCATAACCCCAACCGTCAGACACCGCCCACCAAGAGTCTGGGTCTGCCGAGGTTTCTTCCTAAAAGGGAGTTTTTCCTCGCCACTGTCGCAATAGCCACTGCTAATGCTTGCTCTTGGGGGAACTATTGGAATTGCTGGGGCTTTATAGAGTGTGGTCTAGACCTACTCTATCTGTAAATTGTCTCGAGATAACTCTTGTTATGATTTGATACTATAAATAAAATTGAATTGAATTGAATTGAAATTAAATTGAGAAATATAAATGTTTTTCTAAAAAAACACCTTTTTAGTGAAATAAGCTCTCAAGTGTTATATGTTGTCAAAACACAAGGAGCTATACAGTATTTTTGTCTTACTAAAGTATTCTAAAACTAGAAGAAAAAAAATTAAAAATTTAAATGAGGAACTATTTGTTGAAAGAGTAAAGAAGATTACGAATCCCACCAAACATTCAATGCCAGCTTTTGGTGCTTTAGATCTGTAAACTAAAATAAAGGAAATATGTATTTTAATATTCAGCCTATTTATATCAGTATCAGATGTTATTACATAAATGCTTAAAGCAGATTTTGCGATACTCATTTTGGAGGCAGCAGAACAAGTTGTAAACACACCGCTGACACATTACAGTATCTTTGAACAAAGTTGGCATGGCTAACACATTAGCAAACCCTTCCCTGACACATCCAACAGACAAGAGCAACATTAGCATTCGTTTGGAGTCGTGTTTCTGGACACCTGCCAAATGTAAATCCAATATTCACTCTACTTTTAGCTTTGCTTGCTTCTGGGGGAAATATCTGCCTCTTTAGCTTCTAAGTTCTCCACTTCTCTACTCTAACTTTGTCTGTCTAGCATTTGGTGCTCACCAGATAGTGTACTGCCATATTATTGGTTTCTTTTACACTGAAAACTGTCTGCTGCTCCATTGTTAATATACATTTATTGATGAATCAGGAATTAATTACAGAGTTCCTTTTTAAAATTCTGGAGGAGAGTTATTATTTTCCAAAAGTATTACATTCAAGATGATTATATGCATCCTTACATGTAGTTCATTAAGTGGCACAAGAACAACAACTTGCATAACTGATGATATACCTGAGCTCTATCAGTACAGCATTTTATACAAAATGAACAGTCCTCGCAGCTTCACACAGGCATCATGAGAAATACCCATTATTACGGACCAATTTGCTCCTTCAGATAATCAATGTTGGCACTGACTCAAGGCCTGCTCCACGGGCTAAATGCTTGAATTGATCATTGATGCTTTCTCACCAATAAGCAGTTTAAAATGACTAATTGGGTGGGGCTGAAAGTAGCCCAGGCTCTTGCTATTAGTGTAATGATGATATGACATCAGAGTTTTTCTGTAAAGCATTGTCTTGTTGTTATTGGGCAAGACAGATTATGATTGGGTTTAGTCAGTGCACATTATGAGATGCTCCTTAAGTAGCATTCATAAAGCAAAGCTCCTTGCTGTGTCAGAGTGATAATAAGGGTAGTGATTCATATATACTTTAGGAGTCAATGGGAGCACCGTGTTAGACCTGTATTTTCTTTTATTTGTCCTTGGTGTTGGGGATCATGGTACTTCCTTTGTCCCTTTAGACGGAGAGCTCTGTCTGGCGAGTCATTGATATGCCAGCTCTGTTGTTACACATTGTCATTTTATCTTTCTCATTACTGTCATGACTACAGACTCAGATACATCTCATTACAAGGGTAATTGGGACAAACATTAAAAATCCGTGCCCTCCTCCCTTTAAGTTGGATATCTTTCAAATGCTCAAAGTAGATAATCGCTGTGTTAGGTCCACAACAGCTGCTAATATTTCATGATAATATAGCTTTATTCCCACTGATATCTGTTTGACTTTGTTTCTTTTGATGGTGTGTTAAAATGGAAAATTAAAACGGGTTCAAATGGGTCTACTTTATCTGCAGTTTTTTTTCCGGAAACCTGGACGTGCACCTGTACAGCTCAGCTCTTTGTCACACATACACATGGACTACAGTGTAATGTGAATGCACGTGGACACTGGCTTGCACCAGTGTGCAAGCAGACACACACATATACACACCCTCGAACATCCAAGCACACACACACACATACACACACACACACACACACACACACACACACACACACACACACACACACACACACACACATGCATGCTTTTATGTTGAGTTGGCTCCAACTTCTGATGTAATTTTATTTTTAGCTGGTCCTCTTTTCTGTCAGAGCCCCATGAAGTCTTTTCCATCTACAACTTAGTTCCTCAGCCAAATATTGACTTTGGGATCTGATTATTAAGCAATTTCCACAAAACTTCAAATTACTATCTGAACAATTATTTTAAAGACGTTACAAGACCCAGTAGACCCCCAAGGTCTTGAAACTGATTATGCAAAAAGATAATTGCTATGAAGATTTAAAAAGAAGGAAATTGGTTTGACAAACCTATAAGTTGTTAACTACTGCTCAGTGCAAAAGAATACATTTGCTGACAAGGCCACAAAGAACCGGAGTAGAGGAGGTTTTTCCCATGTGCTCAGGTGGGCGGGAGGTATCGCTCTCTTTATTATCACAGCTAATGGCGTTCCAGATCTGTCCTCAATTATACAGGATGAGATGAACTATTAATTAATAATTCTTCTGATAGATAAATTGTGCCATGTTCAGCAGATGTGCACTTCTTAGAGATGAGAGGAGACACAGATGGAGGCTATTGACCAACAGTGCCCCTGTCTGTGTCTGCCTTTATAGACATGTGAGCTGTATCTCAGCTTGACACACTGTTATGTTCCCTGTCCCCCTGTCCTGCTTTAACTGCCCACGTACCGTCAGCAGGCGTCCATGTTTTCCTGATTTACTGTGTTTAAAGCCAATGTTGCATAATTTGTGTTTTAAGAAAAGATATTAATCCTACTTCACATTGCAGAAAATGGTTATTTTTTTACCCTCCCAGGTTAAATGTACACTGCCTGAAAAATGACACATCCTCAAAGTACTTTTGAGCAAAGGCTGAGTTGTATAATTTTCCCATAAGCTTGGAGCGTTTAAGTATAGAAAGGAGGAATTATATGGCTATGAATGGCTTCCTTAATAGTGATAGTCACTTCCTAGAACAAAAGAAGGTGGCTCCGCAATGAGCAGGGGAGTGCGGACGCTAGCTCAATTGGCCATTTCCGTGGCTTCCATTAAGGTCATGCACTGCGCCACCGTGCCGGAGAGTGCATGAGTGACAACACGGCCAAGACGAATGGAGCACTCTCCCACAAACCTCATTAAGACTGAAATCACCGAAAAAATAATAGTTATTAAATTAATTGCAGTCATAATCTCGTAAAATATGTGTCAAAAAATTATATGCAGTTCGATTAACACATAACATAGGTGTCAAATCTGTAATAAAACCCTGATCAATAAAACAATAACCATGTTGTTAAAAGCAGTCATTGAAAGGTGTTGCTGGCAGTGGGCTCCAGGGGTGAGCAACCCTTTTAATATAAACGGATTTCATCTTTCCACCATGTCACCTAAATCACCTCAATGTTTGTGTATACAATTAAAATAAGATAATAAATTGCAGGCAATGGATGGATTACGAATGCTCCCTTCGACCCCATACATCAGGCTTTGTCAGTGGCCCAGAAAATGCATGTCTAACAATCTGTTGATTACAATGTGGTGTGAGCAGAGGCCCCGCCGAGGGAGGGTGATGACTGTTGCAGGATACATTATTTTAACATATTGTTATGTTTAAATCGATAAGTTTTAAACGAGCGCTAACGACTGCTATTAATTCAACTTTCAGAATCTTTTATTAGAAAAGTTACCACTTGTGTGCTTGATTTAATGAATGGTTTATTTCATTTTGTTGGCCCTGACCATTATGCCCAAACGACTGGTCTTTTATCTTGAAATGAAATGAGGCAAGGCATAGTTTATTTGCAGTGAGGAGACGATGATAACGCGTCAGTTGAAGGGCATATTTGTTTTAAAGCCTTGGAGGAGTAACCGTGACTAGGTCTTGATACAATTTGCCTGCCTAAAACAATAATTTCCCTCCCTCCCTTCTTTCTTGCTATGTGGCCCTTGAGATATTATTATTTTTTATCAGTGTGTTTATTTGAAATCATTTGAGTGGGTATGCCAATTTGGAAATGAAATTGTCTGTGCAAGGGAATCATACAGATTGGAAATTAATGGTATTGCAATTAAAACTTGGGAGTTACAGTATTTGGTAACAATTATGATAATGACTCTAGCTGGAGGTGTGAATTTCACAAGCGGGGTGTGTGTGTGGGGTGGGGGGTGGGGGTGGGGGGGGGGGGGGGGGTTGGGGTTGTTAACATGCGTGCCGTGCTGGAAAGCTATAGTAGCAAGCCTTCTTCTCTGAGTGTAAAAAAATTCACCAGTTCTTCTGATAGAGCAATGCCACTGCGGAAATATCTTGGCTTCTCTGTAGAATGTGTGTTATTCCATTACTGAACACAGATAAACTGCCTTTTGTGATATTGCTGCAGGAAGCTTTTTGCTCTCAAGTTACTGTTGACGGAACGTGTCCTGCATTGTGCTGTAGTAATAGAGTAGTTTATCAGCTCATGTTGAGAGTAGCTATAGGCTAAGTATGGTTGAGAGTCACAATTACCAACAGACACAACATGCTGTTTGTCTGCTCATGATTAATGCGCTGGATTAATGTGGGCCGCTGCAAAGACACAGGGTGATGGAAGATTTCTGTGAGATTTTTTTTTCCTCTTGCTTCTCCCTGTTTTCCTTTTTTTTTTTACACACACACTGCTATCATCTAAATTGGATGATCAGTGGGGGAATTCTCCCACTCTCTGGGGTTTTCGCTGTGGTTTGTAGATTTTGCCTTCAGGTTTGAAATTCACTCAAACTGGAGGAGTCCTTTATCCAGAGACTGGCTTTTTTCAATTGAGCATTAAGCAGGGGTCCAGATGGAGGGAAGTAGTCGCCTTTTAGTTTTTAGCCTGGAAACTGTGCTACTTGCAATCCCATGTCAGCTCGTATAAATCATTAATACCTGTCTAAAGAAGTTACTGTAGGCCTGCAGCAGATTATGTGCTGTTTGTGTGGAAGGAACACCCAAAAGATGAGATTCATTGGCTAAAAAATGTTGTTCACTCATGTTGCCTTTTATACTGTTCTACTTAAAGGAATGGTTTGACATTTTAGGAAATATGCTTCCCATTTACTTTTTATGCAATCAGTTTGGCATGTAACCCCCATTAATCAGCAAATAGTTTAGTAGTTTTTAATGCTTTTTTGTACATATTAAAACAAAAGAGATAAGAGATGTTAATTAGTGAGATTTAGATGTGTTGGAAGGCAACTTTTGTTACAGAGTGATAGAATTAAGGTCCTTGAATCTGAAATGTTAGTATGTGTTTTTTCGTATCTGTCTTTATAAAAATTCTTCACGCACAGAAACATTGCACACTGAGTCCGATGCGTATTAATTAATCCGTTGCGAAAATGTTCGCAAAAACAATACAAAATGCAACGCTCTGCCTTTCTCTCCTTCTCCCTCACTTTATCCCTTGCTTCTCTCCGTTGACATTAAAGTTACCTCGCTGGCTGTCCACTCTGCCTGCGTCTTCTTACGTTTGGCACCGTGGTTACCTGAAAGAGTTGCGCTGCCCTTGCTCTCTGTCTCCATCACTACACTGTTGCTCTCCTTTTTCTGTCTGTGTTCTCATATTCAGGGGCATCGGATTGGGGGGAAAAAGGGGAAGGAGTACCCAGGGCCCTCATGTGAGGAGGGCCCAAAAAGATGCTAGAATGAATAGCTGTGGATGCGGGGAGGGGCCCATAGAAAATGCCTTTCTACAGGGCCCAGAATTTTGTGCTACGCCCCTGCTCATATTCCCCTCTTCTATTCTTCTCATCATCATCCTACTAGATATTACCATCCGACCTGTTGACAGGAGACTATCTGAGTTATGAAATGATACATTGCACTCTGCAAGCGTCTTTCTGTGCTGCATTTCTGGATGGGCTCATGCCTTCTCCTTCTTAAAAAACATCAAAATGTTTGCTACGGATGAGAAAAAAAGAAAATTGAACCTGTTCCGAATTTTTTGATGACGGACGATATTTTCAGAGGCAGTGTGTGAACGTGATTGACACAACGTGAGGTCGTATTTAGTTTTTTAAATTTCGGACTCAGTGTTCAAGGACCTTTATGCTGTTTCTCTTTGTTTTCAGTCTTTATGCTAAGCTAAGCTACACTTCTCCAGGTTGTAGCTTCCTATTTACCACACAGACATGGGAGTGGTATCAATCCTCTCATCTATCCCTCAGAAAGAGAGCGAAAAAGCGCATTTCACAGAATGTCAAACCATTCCTTTAATGACCACCACCTCTCAGCATGAACATTTAATGTCATTCCAGTGGACACTCTGAACGCAGCTCGACTGTTCTGCTGGATTCAGAGCAGACCATTAAAATGACTAGTACACACTCATCTCCGATTTCAATGGATTTCAAACAAAAGCCGATTACTCAACATACGTGTCTCCTACTGGCATATGTGGTTTGAGTGCAAAGGCCAGCATCGCATACCAGAGGTTACTTAGCAAGATTTTATGGATAGGCCTACCACACAGTATTTAGATCTAACCCTTTCATGGTTCAAACAAATTATAATGTAATATGCTTTTTGGATGAAACCCAAAAAATGGACTTAAATGTCCTACAATCCACCAGAAGGAGTGTTCTTTGGTTTTTTTTTAACCAGGATGCTGAACGCTGAGCCCCGGAGCCAGAGCAGAGAATTACCCATCAACTCTTGAGCACATTCAGTGGTCAATAATTGAATGAGTGAATCTCATTGTCCAATTACCCGCATTATCTGTGGATACTCCTCTCATTAAAAGGCTAGGGAGGAAGAAGAATAATTAAAAAGATTTGCAGCATGGGCATTTAATGATCACGCTGCTTTTGCCTGATATACTCTCCAGGACCAGTGAGATCATGTGGGATTGAAGGCAGAGGAGAAGCCCCCCTCCTCCAGCCCCTTCAACTAACACCCTCCCTTTATCCCTGCCCTCCCTGCAGCGCCAACTGGCTCCACTCTGACAGTGAGTGGGCTTCAGCCACAGCTCTGCAGGGACAAGCTCACACTGTGGCCCGTGAGGGCTCAAGATGAAACCATACAGGCTTAGCGTACCATTTGCAAGTTTTTTAAAATGTATTCAAAAAAAAAGTTTGGTGTAAACACTTGTAGTGGAGAGCTAAATTGCAGTTTGGCTGGCAGTGCTGCTGGCAGTCGGGACACATACCTGTGGTAGGAATGCCTTCATCAGGTAGAAATCCTTTGCACCATTAAGCTTGGGAGTACTTTGAGAAATACATCCCCAACCTTCTTCCATGAAGCACGGTTTTAATTAGCGCAATCTCAATGAATAACACCAGTGCAATTTGGTGGAGATCTTTCACCGTAGGGGCCTGCTTAGTTCAAGAAGTTTTTTTACCTCAGTCTCAGAGAGCGCATCACATGGTCAAGTGCGCTCTTGCGTGGTATGTCTGAAGGGCCTTGGTTTTACTGTAAACATGCTTGAATGGTTGCTCAGGAAATAGCAGAGCAGAATGGTTTCATAGCTGAATAGAAGCTGTCCAAAAATTGGTGGGTCATCCAGATGATGCAACAGCTGACCAAATTTGGTCATATCTTCTCATTAAGAGCTCTTCTGAGGCTTTTTTGAAAATGCTCGACTTGATATTTGATGTTTATGGAACTTCTTAAGTGGTGTAAATATTAGTTCAAATGTTTCCAGGCAGCTGGCATGGGTCAAGAGGCTGTGCTCTGGATGGAGTTGAGAAAAGATTTTGATCGTGTAGAGGCAACGTTTGATTATGTGGATACCAAAACCAGCTGACAGACCAAACTCATGTATCATTGAGGTACAAATATTATCAAAACCCAACACAGCTGAGAGGATTCTCAGTTTATAATCAGCTGATATTGGGTTTTCCCACATATGCAAGTTGTCATCTGAATATATCTTCACCAGTAACACACCATTGATTTAGCGATAAGTGATTTGCAATCCTGGCAAGGTGGCGTATCAAGATAGTTTGTGTTTGCTTTCGTATGGACATGTTTTATAAATATGTTGAGATTATTCATTCCCAATAGATCTTCTGGGGAGTACTGGGAAACTGCAAGTTTATTTCTGCTCATTTGAACTTACAAATGCTCCTCCAAATGAAAACTTACAAAAAGTTGTCTCCTTTTTTCCAATCCTTTTTAAAGTGAGAAAAAAAACCCATCTCGATCAAATATGAGTTAAAGCAGTATGGAGAGTAAAAAGCTAAATAAATGGTCCAAAGCAATATTGACAAAGGTACATTGTATTAAACTGACAAGTGCCTTTAAAGGATAAATGTGGTGATGTTCTACTTAAAACTCAACTACTAAAAAATCAAAACCAACAATGATGTATCCTAGTGCCATGCATTGTCTATGTAGCCAAACCCTGATATATATCTTATTCCTCTGTGCAATAGAGCTCCAATGCTATCTCAAGGTTAACTATCAAGAGCATATCAATGAAGCTGCTTGCACATGATCTGCAGTAAAACTGCTCTGTGCCAGCGCTGCCATTGTTTTTCTATGGGGAGAGAGCGGTGGAGACAACTCGCTAACAAGCGCTAACATTTTGACGTCGCGCACCGCTCGGAATTGCCGCCGAGCTCTGCGCTCAAAGTTCAAATTATTTCAACTTTGACTTCATTGCCGCTGACCTTTCAAGGCGCAACCAATTCCAGAAGCAATGATGACGTATACCCGCGCTGCGCTTTGCCTCTCTGCTCTGTGTCCTAAAGGGCTTTTCACACAGGGAGCTGCGTGGATCCGCGGGGTCTCACTGCTCTCCTCATATGAAGGACAATGCTCTGCAATTATACGCCAGCGATCAATGTGTGGTAACCATGGGGATTCTGTACACTACTGTATCCCTGCCTTATGACATTAGCTGACTGTGGTATCATATATCCCTAATCACAAGTCGATTTATTACAAATTGTGGTAATCCTAGTCTTTTCCTAACCACGGACTGTCGTTGTTGATAGTTAAAGTTAGCTAAATTAGCATAGTCATAATTACTGACATTGTGCCGATGCTGTGACAAGCAAAAGCCCCGCTGTCTATGTTCTGATAACTGTTTAGAAAGCAGTTTTATATTTTAGGGAACTCACAAACAAGCAAGAATCCGTCTCTCGTTCGTTGATTTGAACTGCGCGTCGCTCGTGCAGGGAAAAGTTCAACACAGTTAAACTCTTGCAGCGGTGCAGGGGTGTGCGTGTGACGAGCATGAAAGCTTTCACGGGATTGCGCCCGCTTGTTGTGTCGCCTGTCAAACTGGCTGCGCCCCCCTACATGCCCGCTCGCTTCTTATTGAAAATAAATTACGAGGCGCGACAATCACTCCCCGTGTGAAAAGCCCTTAACTGGCGGTTTTACCGCGGATCATGTGTGCGGCTTGAGCCACACTATTGCACTGGATGACGTGTTCCTTCATGAATAAAGCCCCCAACAATTGGGCTATTTAATCCTACTTGAATGACGTTTGATAAAAACTATATTGCCCAGCAGTTTTAGGAAATGACTGAGCCTTTAAAAAAACTCATGTCACTCATTTATAAGGCTTATGTTTTCAGTAGGAATGAATTGGCTTATATCTGAGAGCCACAATCAGGCTGGGGAGGTTGCAAAGTATTAAGAGACAAACTAGCACATTGTTGGTTTTAGGCATTTTCATGGGATTTGTTGACAATCAAAAAAAATATAGAATATCCCCAGCTTTAACCTTTAAAGGGTCAGTTCATCCAACGTACAAAAACACGCACTGTATTTTCCCAGTTATCCCTTGTACTATACATACAGACAGTAATGTTTTTTTATTTGGTGAGGTTTTGAGACTACTGCCGCCACCCTAATAAAGCGTGGTTGTACTGAATTTTGTTTCTGGCACACATGGCATTTAAAAATTACGAAACGCACCAATGAGAGTTCTTCTTAGAAACAATGTCCCTGTTACTCAGGACAATTCACATAACTTCTTTCAGAAAATAACTCATTAAAAACTGTTGACTTTGAGGTCTGTTGATCATCCAGAGTTACGGTAACAGGGACATTGTTTCTGGAAAGACATGTCACTGTTTTTTTACATGTTATTTTTTTATGCTTTAAGCACCACAAATTAAATACCATTTATTCTCAGCAATAATCTCAGCAATCTCAGAAAACAAAGACAAAACTATCGCCATGATTGTAAACCACAAAGGGTAAGTGGGAAATATGTTCTGTGATTTGGGTGAACTACTGTAACCCTATAAGTACTTTTATGCATAGTAGTAGTAGTTGTCGTAGTAGTAGTAGTAGTAGCTTTGCATTTATTTGCAGCCAGTCTGTGATAAGTTTTAAAATACCTGGTCAATGTTAAATGTATTTCCTGGGCCGAGTCCTGGTGCATAAAATAAAGAGTAGAGGCAGATCATGTTTATTTGAGATGTACCAAAAGGTGGGTTGTTCAGGGGAATACAGGGTGCTACTGTGACAGCATGGCAAAGCATTAATGGGTCATTTTTCTTATTCCGACCTACCTTTTGACCTATTAAAAACTTGCCTGGGCCCACTTTATACTGTAAGTATAGCATAAAGAATAAACTGCCAGTGCAACTGACATGGCAACCATTATGCATAATGTAAACATCCAAGCAGTTGTACATCCATTTAAAACCTAATTTGCACCATGACACTGTGGCGAAAGAACATCTCTACAGCTCTCAGAATATACAGCAGGGATATTAGTGGTAAATATAACTAGAGCAAACCTAAAGGTAACTCCCAAAATAGCACTACATCTAAATGAGCAAATATTGCAGTTATCCATGAGGCAGATTTTTACTGTCATTAGAGATATATTGTTTCCCACACATCGCTCCTGTGCAGCCTCAAGATGAACGCTGTGTAAAGGTGCCATAAGAATGTCAGTGGAGATTAATCACACTTATCCCTGATCTGTGGTGGCATTCCTAACCGGGTCACCTGTAAAGAGATGATTTCAGAGCTGAAATATTCCAGCCTGCTCTCAAAGTAAGAGCCAGCACAGAGAAATAACCCACAATCGCATAAGAGTAACCAGAGAAAAGCACATCAGCCGCTGCTGAATCACAGAACAAAACAATTGGTTTTCATGATGATGAGATGATTTTGCTTGTTTGCTTGATGATTTATGCTGTGTGTTATTGCACAGTGTTGGTGGTTAACCTTAGTCATGTGTGTTCATCCTTTTTAAATTTTAGGTTCAGCTTCTCCAAACTGACACTACATAAACATTTGCCAGGAGATGGGAATAGTCTGTATTTTATTTTCCAGCAATAAGCTTTGCTGTTTTAAACTGACTGAAAAATAAGTGTTCTTCTTCCTTACCTAAGTTCCTATTTATGGTGGCAGCAGAGCACATAATTCAGAGGTCTGGCACAGAGGATGGCAGTGAGGTGACTGTGCCAGTTGGACTCGGATTACCAATCATCCACTGTGAAGAAGCTTGAAGTAGCCCCCCGTTCCATGACCTCTTGCTTTGCTCTGTTTCCAGGCCTCTTAACTTTACAGAGAACAGAGTTCTGTCTCAAAGTTGAGCAGCTCAGGCCAAGGATTTTCCTTAACCTCTTTTGAGAAATGGACCGCGGGGTGAATTCATAAAAGAGCAGTCTGTTGGACAATTTGTCTTTTGACAGGAGGGAACATTGGAAGCCACCAGAGGGTGGTCAGCGGTGAGTGGCACAGGCGTGCCTAGGGCGGTACCTGCAGGCCATTCTTCCTCATGATTTGTCCTGAATGAGGAGAGGAGGGAGAGGCAGCGCGGTCCGCCATCTGGCCCCGGCCGGGGAATTGGGTGGTGAGGTGCGGGTGGCGGGTGCGCTCTCGGTGTCAGTATGGCTCCATCAGGGCTGTTTGCGAACAGATGTTCTGTGGTGTGTTCGCTCCAGCACGGCTCAGGAGGGAAGACGTGTCTATCAGTGGCTGGAGGCTTTCAGCGGAGCAGCAGACTCTGACCTTGAGGCTGCCGCATGTCAATTCCTGTCACCTGAAGCCCTGTGAGACTATCAAACAATGCCCTATTTGGTTAGCAAATAGACAGAAAACTGTACAAACACATTACATTTCATTTCTGATATCCATTTATTAAAGTGTCTGCTCAGAAAAAGTAACAATCCTGATGAATTCTCAGAAATCTTGGTAAAAGTCCAACCCTCAGTCCACAATATGTAGCACCAGTCAGGATTTCTTTGAGCCAGAGATCAGTTTCTCTTTGGCTTAGCATGTATTATGCTTCCTCATGAGCAGAGGACAGTGTAAAATGCAAGGGCAAGAGAGTATCCATATCCTCTGCCTCCATCATCCGGATCTCAGCAAATCAATAAGCGTTTAATCAGTCAATTATATGGCACTAATTTAACAGCCTGCAGGTAGAGCCATCTCTGAGCACTTCCCCATGAAACTACAGGCTATAGGAAATTTATCTTTTGGAAAAATGTCCAAGCAGAAAATGAAGTTTTCAAAGGGAGGGATGTGGAAGTCCACAACATGTCGTCCATGTTTGGAGATAGGGAGGACAGAGAGCTGCAGTTTAGGGGAAAGGGTTAAAGAGAAGATTACGTACAGTATGAGTAGGAGAGATTGCAGCTTGAAGTTATTGGAATCTTGTTGAGAACGTGCAGAGAGAAAGATGCCCCATGGTAGAACTGATCTACAAATAACTGTTCTGCAGAGAGGGGTTTTAATCAGACGATTTGAGTGAAGAAAAAAGAGGCTATGGTCTTGAAAGTGAAGGGAATATTATAACATTCCTGATAGGGATTCCATTGGAAAAGATCTGAGTATCAGCCATATTGTTACAGTACGAGAGAGAGCTTCTTTCCTCTCAGGGTCCATGGTGAACAATGGCCTCATTCAGCTTATTATTTATTAAACAAATATTCCTGCCTTCTCACTGACATCAGACATGGTTTCAAAACTGAACTCTGCATGGCAACACAATTGCTTATTTGTTCATTAAACTGACAGTTATAATGTTTTATTTATGGGCAGTGATTGGAGAAGGCTGTGTTGAACTGATGTTTAGCTAATAGGGAACAAAAACAAGAAACCCAACATAATAGCATAGAGTTTGCTGGCGACCCGGCTTGTCATTTCAGTTGTCAATATTTGAATTGTTGAGGGGAAGTGTTATGGACACGGGCTGGTGTTGAGAGTGCAGTCCAGCTCCTCGCTCACCTATAAAAACTAACATCTGTTGAAGCATACATTAAGTTTAAAAATAACTGTACAGAGATCACTGGGTAAAGTACAGTCAACCAGATGTCGCTTTAAAAGTGCCAGATGGAACAATGAAAGCGGGATTGGAAATTAGAAAGCACTGTGAAAGGTCAGATCAATTAAGAAAGCTGCGTTGGCTGCCATATGACAATTAAGGCAAGTTTAAAGCACTTGAGCTAACGGTGCAGCGGAGTGAGTGGCTGTCACAGAGAGGAACTTCTTGGGGGCATGGAAAATGTGCACATGCTGGACAAGGGAGCTTCCTGGACTGAAGTGCATTTACACCAGGTCAAGGTTAATGACCTGCACAGATAAACCTGATAGAACGCCTCACAGCGCTGCTCACAACCTTTGTCCGTCAGTATTAAGGAGCCAATAAATTACAGCCATGACTTTAAGTGACATTGAAATTTACTCTGCTCTAATGAGAGAAAGAGAGAGAGACAGCAGAGAGAAAGAGAGAGAGAGAGAGAGAGAGAGAGAGAGAGAGAGAGAGAGAGAGAGAGTGTGTGTGTGTGTGTGAGAGAGAGAGAGAGAGAGAGAGAGAGAGAGAGAGAGAGAGAGAGAGAGAGAGAGAGATGTGGTTAGGAAAAGGAAATGGACTTAATCTGGAGGTTTGGTTGCAGACGAAATCATTTATTTAATTTTCAACATCATACAAAACCTAATAACCCTGATTTCCCCCTCACGTCACTCATGATTCCAACATGATATCAGTTAAAAAAAAAAAGCACCTCCTCTATTGCTCCAACCTTTATTTAATGTCCTGAAACCAAGCTATAACAGGCACAGTACCATGTCTCTGCTGTCCCAGATGGCTGCCAGCTTCCCTCAACACCCATGAGTGCGCATGAACCACAAGGGGGCAATATTTGCATTGTTTGTCTGCATCCTCCCCAGGCACACACACTGATTTACATTTATGTTTTGCATTTGCACATTTGGATCAAGTACAGTTTAGCTGTTCATTTACATTGCAACATGTTACCAGAAACCTCGATAAGCTGTTGCCTGTAGCGACAACAGCTCACACTGTCTGACTAACAGGACCACAGGCTCTTTATGTTACAATTTACAGGCAATAATAATTTACAGACTAAAACAGCCGCTTCTCTTTTGTATCCAGTGCTTATCTGTACTTTTGGAATATGTCACCAGAGTAACATCTGTTGTCTTGCCCTGCTCCAGTTTCCTTTGAACTTTGGATTAACAAGGCATTGTTCTAAGTGGTCAAGCATGCAGTAGTACGTCTTGGTACAAAACGCTGAGAGGCAGGAGATCTTTTCCACACTTAAACACTCTGAACAAGACCATTTAGGAATTTCTTATACAATTTGTTCAGTTGATTTTTCCAAAGTTCTGCTGTAAGCACTTTTAGAGTGTACAAACGGAATTATTCATCGCATTAATGATAACATAAATGCAGCAGCGACAGAATTTAATACACCCGTGGAGATTACCTTTATTTACTCATGAAAAAGAATACATTGAACTACTTTTCTTTCTCTGTAAAACGATTCTTTTGAACTCTTGTCCCCACCACACTGAGAAGGATATATGTTAGGTCTGCTAATATCCCCATTTGCATGTCCTTAAAATACAGTTTTAATTATAGATAAGGCTAACCTGTGATAGAGCCACCTCTACAGCTATGGCACACTCGCAGTATGTTGTTACTGTAGAATTTTAGAGATTAATCTTAATAGTGTTCTCTTCAGGAAGATAAGATGGTCAAAGAAGTCAGTCACAAAATAATATGTGCACTCACACCTGTTACTAATAGGTAGTGTTCTCTTTAGTTTTGTGACTGCACCTTGCAATTTCTGTTAATCTGAACTGTTGCTTTTTGTCATTTTCCCAGAAGAAAAAGGTCAGAGTTAAACCTAGCATCAGGTGCATCACCTCCAGCTCTGTATGCATCAACTGTAACTGTGCACTGGGCTCTTCTCTCAGTGTTTTGGCTCCATTGATTGTTGGGCCACTCTGCTGGAATGTGGGAATTAATTAGACAATTTGTATAATGGACTTAGGCACATGAAGACACACAGGGCTCGACAGAGTGGCGGCATCCTGCGGCTCCCATTGTCCTTGAGGAACTCTCATCCAGATGTTCAAACGGATTGGAAGCTGACCTCTCACCCACTCCTAATTATCATCTGAATGACAACATGGCCCAGATCAATAGTTCCCAGTCGCAGTTTGAAGATCACAGATAGGAAGCCACCTTGTTGTCAGAGAGAAAATGCTAATGTAATTAATGTTCAATAATCCTCTGGCAAAAGATCTGTGTGTGGATATTAATGCCAGATATTTACTCCAAACAAGCCTGTGAGGGGAAAACACACCGACCTGGCATACCATTAAAGGTTTCTGAGCCAGTTTGAGTGTACTTTCAGTACAGTGGAGTGAAAGCGTAACCCAGAGGAGACTTCCTGTTGAGAGTGCAACTCATGATGAGGTCAATGGAACTCTTTAGAGCTGTGTCAGACTCCCTCACTGCCCTCCCTGTCCTGTAGGTGCATGTGTGTGGTCAGCTGCTGTATACACACTGCAGGCATCTTGGCTGTCATCTCAGATACAAAGGGACTCAGTAACTCATGGCTTGATTACACTTTCCAATAACGACACATCATGAGCATTCTCTTAGGGGATATTTTATTTTTATTCCCATTAAAGTAGCTTTAAAGGTAGAAAAGTCCAAACATCATATCATCATATAGTATATTCGGCTTGTTCCAACCAATAGTGGAATGTAATGTAAGTACATTTACGCAATTACTGTACTTAAAACTTCCACTATATTTTAGAGGGCAGTATTGTGCTTATTACTTTATTCTGACAGTTATAGTTACTTTTTACATTAAAACATGTAATCATCTCATAAAATATGTTGAGTTGTTATTGATTGATGAAACTACACAACAGTATAGAAAGGAGGTAAAAGTAGCTCCACTTTGCATTAAAATGCTACTGTACTTATTATGATGCAACTGTAATAATAATACAATAATGTAATATATAGTAATATGTCAATCACAAGGGCCACTGTTCCATGTAATAAGTACTTTTATTGGCTGCAATTTCATATTTACTGTACAGAAATGATAGTGATGTAGATCTTTTTAATCTACCTCCCTAATTTCCTAAAATGTCAAACTATTGCCCGTGAATAACAAATTGTTTTTTTAAATTCTTTTCATTCATGTAGGACACGGCACCTCAAAACTTACAGTAAGACATATTCACATTTACATATCTCATAAAAAAAAAAATCTAATAATGTGTTTTTGCTATCCCAGAACAGCCTAATATTCAGACGCCAGGGGCGATTCTAGGAGCAGACCTTTAGGGGGGCTCAGCCCCTAATGAGAATGTGACACGGATACAGCGCCTTGTAAAAGTGTTAACCCCCCCCAAATCAGTAATTTCACTGAATAACAATGAATATATGTATTTATCATTATAACAGAGGATAAATGCAAAATATTGGACACACGAAAAAACTACGAAAGTCCCTTTATGGTCTACCAGAATCAAATGAAATGATAATGAGCTGTAAACACTAAATAAATAAAAAATAAAACTGTCCTTGACTGCGTCAACTGACCCTTACAGCTGCAAAGCATTTGCGACAGCGACACGGGATGGTAAACCTGTTTCTTTGAACCTGTAATTGTTTTTTTTTTTTTTTTTTAAATAATTAATTTGTTTTTTATTATAATTTTTAGGAGGGCTGAGATTAAATTTAGGGGGGCTTGAGCACCCCTAAAAAGGGTCTAAAATCACCACTGTCAGACGCTCTGTGTTTCTTCCTTTTGGCCCAGCAGTCTGCTGCCCTGTAGTTGCCAATGACACTGACCTCCTGATGACACAGATACCTAAAGTATCCTCTGCCCTGCCTTCCTCCTCTTCAAGATGTGTATTTTTCGTTTTGATGTCGACCCACCACCTGCCACGGCTCACGACTCTCTGACTGACTGAGATCATGAGTAACCTAATAGTTTTTTTAATCTTCTAAACCTCTGCTCACAACAATGCTTCCCACTGAGGCAATTTCTCGGAGAAGTTACACTCCTCATGATTCAAAATCATAAACCCAGCGTGTGTCAATGAGGATCCCATCCCTGATTTTTGCAAAGATGAATAAAACAGGTTGCAGTGACATAGGCAGAGATGCCCAATTAAAGAAATTGTTATTGTGAAACAGCACTGGATCTCATCGGGATTTTGCTTCAGTAACTATCCCATTCCATCTTAAATGATCTATATGAGCAGTGAAGAGAGGAGGTGTTTATATGTGTGTGGGAGGGTGTGTTCGTTACAAGAAGGAGAGAGATGGAGCAATACAATTTATTCCTTAAGTGAGGTAAGGGCCATATTGCCTACCATTAACAGAGGACAACGTCGGCACGGGCTGATAATTAAGTAATCCATGAGAGCATGAGCAATATAGGACAATCGCTAACATCCTCTGCTGCTTTGCCACATCAAGCCACTCTCCGTTTTTCTTCTCCGACATCATTTTAGATTATGCTGGAAAATATTATTGCACTGTGATTTGAAACTGCTGCTATAGAGGAAAATGTCCTGCTTGCAGCTCCAAACTAATGATTCCAGTGAGATGAACTCATTTCAAAGATGCGTGTTGCCTGTCACACTTTTCTGATTTGCTCCCTTTGCAAAGTTTAGGATAATATTTGATTTGATGAACAGAGGAAAGTTGTTTTATTTGTAATTGTTGACATTTGTGGTCTAATGCATGTATGTAATACATAATATATGCAACACCTTAACTTAATTTGAATGTAATTCTATAACTTATTTTGGTTTTGAAACAATCATGGGTGATATAATAGATATTGTTGTCATTTTATTTAAACATTCAGAGGAAATCCCCACAGAACAGATGTTTGTATGATGATATTGTAAGACGCAACACTAGATTATACCTAAAGATTTTTTTACAAACTATCATGACTTTCACAATGTTAGATGTTAATTGATTTTACGGTGTGAAACAATGTTGATCATTTATTAGAGCTTAATAATAATTCAGTGAAGTCTGACAGTTTAAGTGACAATTATATACACTACACAATGTTAAGTTCTATGAATTTATTTTAACCATAACTACAATTTTCTTATTAGCAAAGATTTTAATTCCTATTTCTATACTGTACATACAATACTCCATATTGTGAGATGGAAATGGCATGCTATGGTAGAAAAAACAGGATATGGTGAAATGTCAAACAGCACTGGTGAGCAGCATGAATTTTACATCGGAATTTTCTTGGTAAAAAGGTGAATTCATGTAAATCAGCAGGGGGAAAAAAACCTGCTCTGCTCGCTACGTTCAGACTGCAGTACAAAGTGACCCAAATCAGATATTTTTGTGTTTGGCTCGAGGTCATGGTGCAAAGGACCCTAGGGTGAAATTACTCCAAACCATCCCTTTAAAATGCAACCAGCCGGCTTGGCTCAGTGGGTAGAGCAGGTGCACATGTACTGAGAGGTTTATGCCTCAATGCAGAGGTCCAGGGTTCGAATCCAACCTGTGACGAATTCCTGCCCGTCTTTCCCTGTTCTCACCTAGCAGTCCTGTCAACAGTTAAAAGGAGAAAAAGCCCAAAAAACAAACGCGACCTGAGTCTGACGTCACTTCTGATGTTTTACTCGATGTCTCGTTCAGTGCTGTCTGCTAAAAAACGTGCTACCATAGAGCGAGAATGCATTCTCAGTTATGTTTCGAGGGAAGCGTAATTTGTCCCGAATTCCATTTGTCTTTGACATATCATGTCCCGTGTGAAACCAAGGGCATGTTCAAATTGAAAACAGTGTGCACCATTTTCCTACAGTTGAAATGGTTTAATGGTGCTATGGTGTACACCAAAAAAAAGTTGTGCAACGGGCTTTGAGGTACTTTTTCTCTCATTTGGTGGGTGTGTGGAAGGTGTTACCCAATCAGCAGCATGTATAAACCCTGTTGTATTAAAACAGCAGTGCACTTGCATAACAGAACAGGGTGTTCAATGCACCACCGTTTCATTTTGAATAAACATATTTCTACGTTTTTGTTGGAGCTGAATGCGTCCCCAAAAGTCAATATTGACCCGTTAATGTACTTTGTTAACTTGCATAAGTAACTTAAATTATGTAACAAACCATCATCTTTTTCTCAACCTAACCAAGTAGATGTATTTAAATTAACAAAATAATTCCATCACGTCTGTTCCATCACATTAATAAATATAGTGGTGGAAATGATTTTGTCTACAAACCCCATGAAATGTTAACATCTGTTCCCAGGTTATTATTTGAAATACAAAGGAAATTCGAACCACTTGGAAATGACAATGAAAAAAAACACATTTATTTTCATGTATTTTGCATATATTTTCATATATTCATATATATATATATATATATAGACCAGGTCAGTGGTAAAACCCTCTTGACACCTTTAATTTTTGTGCATTGTGGTAGAAATGACCCAAAGAAATATGTGCTCTTGTATAAAAAGGAAAAAGAAAATATATTTTATATGTTGTTATTTTTGGTGTATTTGTTTATTTGTACTTTTATATCATAATAACCTTTAATGTGAACAATTGTTCATGGTCTGGCCTGTACATAGACTATAAAGCAGAACTCCTGCCTAATAATATATAGCATATGAAGAAGGTAAGCTATTTATTTTTAGATATGTGATTTTAAAGATCAAGTTTATTGAGCTGACAACATTAAGAATCTTGTCATGCTCTCACTTTACTCTTAGTTTGTCTTTGAAGCTGTTTGCTTATTTCACTTGTAGAGAAATGGACATCTCGTCCTGCGTTTCATCATGTTGGTCCAGTTGCCACTAAAATATTTATCCAGATTGCAATTTACAACAATCCACAATTTCCGACAGCAGTCTGTATCATCCATCTCCCCGCTTGTCCAAATGCATTTCCTTTGTTTCTTAAAAGAAATTGAATCATGGGAGGTTTAGGACAAGACTCTTCAATATGTTTTTCTCTCTCCCTAACAAACGGTAACATTTTAATTCTTGCTTTCATCCCTCAAGACTGGAAATACAATTTCATGATCACCTCGCTGCAAGAGCCATGTTTAATAATTCCCAATTATGCAGCCAGGCACCTAGTCCACAGCGTGAGCCCCACCATGCTGCCTGAACAGCAGCTGGCTTGCTGCGCTGTGTGTGTTTAGTCACCTTGATATCATCCATGAGCATGTTCCCCCATCTTAGCAGGTTACAACGCCAGGACCTATGCTGTTGTTTAATAATACAGCATGGTATTGTCCAAGAGGGAGTTTACTCTGTGTCTCTCACTCCAGCCTTTTTTCTCCAATTTGTTACGCAGTTTACCCAAACATGGAGCATGGAGCGTTTTCAGGCCCTGCGTGTGGAGGATGCACCGACACACAGGGACGAATTGCACTTATAGGGGATAAAAAGCACTCCCTACAAGAGAGGTGAAAGTGCCTGTATTTACAAGTTTCAAATAAAAAGCTGATTGTCCTTATTTCAATTCAACACATACCACCATGAACAGGAAATGGAAAATGTACTTCAAAAATCTGAGAAAAATTTATTTTATTAGCATTCAAGCAGGTGCACTTTGGAGATGTAGGACTGTGTCGTACTATGTCTGGGTGTGACTCCACTGCTGATAGAGGATAGCCTATGAGGCCAGGAGGTGCAGTTATAGAATAGAATAGAATAGTTTATTTGTCCTTGCTTTACAGACAACAAAAAGCAGTTTAAGAGCTCCGCATTGACGGCATAACACATCATTAAAAACACAAACAGTCATGCCAGGATAAAATAAATAAATAGATTTAAGTTAAAAAGTTGCATAAGGGATAAGGGTAGATGAAAGTGCATACAGTGCTAACAGACACGGCAACACGCACAAACCGAACAGTCCCAGGTGTGATAGCTGTTCTTTTTCAGTGGCCATTTGGTGTCATATCATCCTGTCCATATGACAGATGTGAGAGTGTTATTCAAACTACACATCTTAAGGGGTGTCAGTTGTTTGCCTTTAGGAGCTGCTAAAGTCATGTCTGTGTCTGTGGATTTCAGAGGCTTTCACGCAGTGGTAGAGAACGTATTCAGATAATTTACTTGAGTTAAAACAGCAATAGTACACTGTAAAAAATACTGTTCAAGTAATAGCCCTGTTTTGAAAAGTGCAATTGTGTAGTAACAAAAGTAAAAAATACTCAATGCAGCTAGTGTTCTACTACTGTATGACATTACAGAATTATTATTCCTGATGCATTAATGTGTAAGTAGCATTGTACTGTTGGAGTTACTTGAGGTGGCGGAATTTTTATTTCTCATGTACAGCTGAATAAACTGAAATGTGCATTATTTCTGTCTGAAATGTAGTAGAGTAAAAGTATAAAGCATTTCAAAGTCTTTTGGCTTTTTTGGATGTTTTGCCCTCATCAGTAAAATATGACTACTATTGGCAGCTTCCATGGAAATATAAATCCTCAACTGAGCTGAGCCATGCAAAGTATGTCACAAGATGACAAAACACCAGGTAAAGACATTTCAAATTGAAAGATAATAACAATAACATTAACAGTGGAAATTGCTGAACTCATTACTGTAACTCACTTAGTTAATACTGAAGATTGGAGGAGGGTGTGTTTTGCTGTCGTGTTTAAAAATGTTTTTCTTTGCTCAGTGTGTCTTCTGCATTTCCTTCCTGTTCTTTGTTCCTCTGCTAAACATATCTCTAAGTCACCCTGGGTGTCGCAACGGGACGCGCTCTTACCCTCCAGCAAAGCTTTATATCAGACTACAGCCTCGGCGTATGGTGTGTAATGTTACAACATCAGTTTGTGGTTTTGTTGTTTTGTATCATGGTTTGGGACTGAATATTAGCCCGTACAGTAAACCCATATGGCAGCTATGCTTTTCTAAATCAATACCACCTTAGCCTTAATGCATGAGTCCTAATGAATGGGAGTGTATGCAGGAGAGAGAGATGGAGGTGGGAGAAAGAAATAATAAAACACCCACCTGAACACACACACACACACACACACACACACACACACACACACACACACACACACACACACACACACACATTACACAGTGAAGCTATTCAGGAATGAAAATATCTCACCGTGACTGGCCGGTTATGACACAATACAGTTCAGTACTTTATTTTTCTAAGCTTTCTTTTTTTCTTTTTCTTTATATATTTTTTTTTGCATGTCACCTTTAATACCGCACTCCCGCTTCATATGGAAGCAAGCTCAAAATTAGTGATTGCAGGTTACGTGGAGGTCAAAAGTCTGATCAGAACCAGGTGTTCCCAACATTATGTGTACATTTTTCACGTCAGTCCTCGTGGAAATCAATCCTTGGAGTGACCCACCCATGTGCTCTTAAGAAATGTATTTATGGGTTAATGTATACATTCGCATTGGCACAAAAACATGAAGGGCAACATTTACTTAAGCACGGAAAGTATAGACATGCCTGAGGGTGTACAACTTTGTTTTTGATCTACTTTGAACAACTTGCATCTCTTTCCTCCATCATTTACCACATCAGTGTTTCTCATGAACAGTGTGAGCTTTATTGTCTAATATTGCTTGTCAAAACCTAATTTTTCTTCATATTAAGCAGCAGGGATTCGATGACATTTTTGATTTAGAGTGTCATTTCATTCACATTTCCTGAAAAGATCTGAAAAATAAAACTGTATTTGTGTGTGTGTGTGTGTGTGTGTGTGTGTGTGTGTGTGTGTGTGTGTGTGTGTGTGTGTGTGTGTGTGTGTGTGCCTAGGCATGTGCGTGTGCGGTGGCTCTTGCTCTTTGTTGTGTACTGGTGTGCAGGGCCATGCGGGCCTCTTCAAAGCAATCTCTCTTCATATGGTGTTGTGTGCTGTGAGTGGGTCAACTTGCAGCACAACTCTGGAGATTGGGATTTTCTCCCTGCCCATTGTCTGTCCACAGAGCCTGCCGGCCGCTTTCAGGGCATCACCACCAGCCCCTAATATGGCAAATGAATGCATGAGCGAATACAAGGGTGAATAACTGAATGGATAACCAAAGACAATTTACATAATTGCACCTAGGGCATGTATTTTCTAACGTTTGAGCGGCTATTTGCATATTCACACTCTAGAAATTATTCAGTCAATACTGTAGACATGTAGATCCATGTTGTAAATAGAACTCCTTTGAATTAACAGAAAAAGGGGGGAAATACTCAAACAATAATAACATTAATGATGTTTTTTGCCCTGAGGGAAGAATTGTTCCCAGCCTGTAGGGCAATTGCTGTCAGAATAAGTCTTATTGCAAACATTATGACATGTTTGCTTAGCAGGTAAGTAACAGACGGTAAAATAAAACAAAAAAAGTCTTCAGTGTGTTCTATCCTTTTTTTCTTCTTTTCTCTTCTTTGCCCGCAGCATTGATCTAAGCTCAAACAAACCATCCATCTCAAATGTCAAGGGGTCTGTGTTTAACACATGTGATCACAGTTTGCAGAAACTCCCCGCAAATTGTCGCCAGTGCTGTGTAGCATTTCATTTGAAGTGCTATTTTCTCTCACGTCACCCTCCTGCATGATCAAAATAGACACTGGGTTTATGCGCGCCAACATCTTTAGATCTATACAAAAGCGCCACTAACACTCCACGTTTCTTTTGTTGTAGTTTAAGGCAGGATGAGAGGCAGGTTAACCTTCACATCTCTTGTTTGAGAATGAATGCAGGTTGGTTGGTGGGGATGCAGGGGTTGAAGTGAAGAGAGTGGCAGATGAAGAGGGAGATGGGGGAAAAGGTGGGTAGAAATCTTCCTGTGTGTGTGTGTGTGTGTGTGTGTGTGTGTGTGTGTGTGTGTGTGTGTGTGTGTGTGTGTGTGTGTGTGTGTGTGTGTGCGTGTGTGTGTGTGTGACCTGCCTACCCTTCACCTTTTGTCTCACTGTATGGAGCTGTTGTGAGTGCTGGAGGAGGACATGTGAAGAGCCGGACTCTGGCCAGCAGAATGGCACCCCTGCCTGGGTTTTCACACCCCCCCCCCCCCCCCTTTCTCTCTCGCTTTCACTCCATCTTCCTGGCCTGCAGCTACAAAACACATGTTTTCTGTGTTAGTGGGGGTTTAGAGCAGAGGGGAACCAAACACATCAAAAGCCCAAGGATGGAGTGTGTAGTTGTATTTGACCAGGTCAGTCCGATTTTACACTGCGCTGAGGAACAGCTCCCACACTTCCCTCAATCGTCACATTTTGCAACTCTCAGAATACAAGCTTTTATGCCTCATTTTGGTTGTCATACTTAAATGTCTCTTGTTTGTCAGCCATAATTCAGCATCTCATGAATTAGTCATGAGAATAACGGCTTTCATTTAGAGGCTTTAACCTGTGCAAAATCCTCCTTGGCTGACTTGGCAGTGGCACACACACGCAAGCACATATTGGGTGGGTGCTGCAGGCAGGAAGCGTGGAGCAGCGTTAGATTTGCGGCGCTCTGTCCACAAATGGAGGGGGGAATGTAAATGAGATGGCCTGCAGTCCTGAGGGGGGGTGTGGCGCTGATCACTGTCCACCACATTAAGCACCACTCAGTCCTTCCCGCTCACACGCACAATCATCTCATCATATGCAAAACAGGAGCCTTCCAGTGTGAAAAACAACAACAGCCGCACTAATGAAACACTTGCCGTTAATGTGCTTCTGAGTAATATGTCATTTGCTGAAGATAGAGAGTTGTTGTATTTTAAAATGAATATCATCAAAGTAGCGACTCAATGAACACAAAGTACAGTGCAGGTTATAGTGCTGGTTATAGGATGATTCAGGTTTGTTACAACTTAGGTCTTACTTTCATAAACTTGGCCATCATTTAGGCTATATTAGTTATTAGGGCCGGAGCACCGACAACTTCGGTCAACAAAGGCCCTACTGAAATAGCTAGCAATATTACTAATATTATTATTATTCTCCCAGATGAATCACATTTTTGAGGGGCTAAAGGTGTGTGAAAATGTGTGAAAACACACACATCAGAACCGGTAAAAATGTGGATATTTTATGGGTCTTGTGTTACCATTGTACTCACTAGTAATTGCTAAAATATGGGAACAACAAAAAAGCCATGTTGCGGCAAAAAACATGGGCAATCAAATGATCAAACAGGTTTTAAACAATCCAAAAGTTTAGCCAGATAATCAAAAAACATTTTATTTGGAGGTGAAGTCAAAATTGAGTGCACCTTATGTTGATAAGAATCCCTCATTGCACAAAAAACTTGTGAGCACGCACAGCTACAATAAATGTAGTCAGTCAATGTTGAAACGGGACGTTGGTCTGTGACTGTTTCCAATGGAGAGCTCATTTTTCCACCTCTGTTTATATCCTGCTAAATGGTATTTTGGAGAACATGTAATTATACATAGTGTTCCAATTGATGTGGGCGTACAGAATGCAGGATTTTGACACCGGAGACCAGGGTTCATGTCCTGCATGTGGTTGGGTTTAGGCAATGAAAGCACTTTGGTTAAGGGGAGGGAAAGATCATTTGTCAAATATTGAAGAAGTTTACAAATCCTTTCTTGTGTCACAGTTAACGTTTTCAATATTTAATCAAGATGACGATGTTTTCTTAACCTTCCTAACCAAGTGCTTTGAGTCGCCTAAACATAACTATAAAAACGTTATAATAGTTTGACATTTTAAGAAATGTGCTTTTTCGCTTTCTAGCAGAGTAAGATAAGACGATCGATAGCGCTCTCATGTCTGTACAGTAAATATAAAGCTACAGCTAGAAGCTTGTTAGTGTAAAAAGCCAAATTGTGGTTTGATGGTAGGTTATGTGCATTGACATATATAAAACAGACCAACAGATCCCGTTGCTCTGGACGGAGACCAGTGATGGATATTAGAAGCACTTTTCCGGTGATGGCTGAGCGTTACTGCGCAGCCTCCAACTGAGCTTGAAGACGTAGATGTGACGTGAGCAACCTGTCTGAAAGTTGGAAGTCTTCTGGTAGCTGTGCCAAGAGAAATCTCAATCATTCCCAATCTTGCAGAGACGGAGAGCGTAGGCAGCGCCCTGGGCGAGACCCCCTTCGAGCACCCCTCCAAAAAAAAAAAATAACTATTGCAATTACAACAGGAAACACACTTTGTAAGGTGCACAATCTCCACCTCCAACATTACCAAAAGACAATGAACACAATTCTGCACAAAATATGACAGTATAGGTTATGAGAACTTAAAATAAATATATACACTATATACATAAATGTGCCAAAAATATATACAATCATAAAAAATGTAACAAGAGCAGAGAGCAACAATAATATAAAATATTAGGAATAATATACAAATAAAATATAGAAATATTCTAAATAGCACAAATCCTTCATCACACAAATGTGAAGACACACTAAAGAGAATCTAATTATTACACTATAGCACTAAAAACAGAAAACGCAAACTAAAACTAAGACCTGACCTCTCTGGCCTTCCTTCACGCAAAATCATCAATGATGTCATCGACAGGGACGGACTGTCTGGGACCAAAAATCGGCCCTGGCATTTTGAGTCGAAACTGCCTGCGAGCTTCTCCTGTACTGTACGGTAATTTCTCTACTGTGTGACAGTCCGGGTAGCATTACAATTCTCTCAAAACATATTTGTTGTTGCAAAAGAGTAGTATGCTATGCAGTATACATTTTTAGAAGGAATTATTCTTTAAGGAGACAACAACCTTGATGAATTATGGAACCATAGTTATAGATTAATGCTGATAGTAGACCCCTCCTCTGCTGATTTTGTCAATAGAATCGGCTTTCCGTCACAGATGCAGTCGATAGAACAACAGAGAGGACTTTGACCCGGCAGAGATCCTTCAGTAGACTCATAATAACTTGACAGATTCTGACAATACCTCAGACGGCAGCAACACATCAACCTCCCGTATTTATCAATGACAAATACAGTAAAAGCCAAGACTTCTTGTGAACTTTACTCAGATGTACCTTCCCACTCAGCAAACAAGCACTGCTGAGGTTATTTACAGCTGTTGCGAGTTCTGCAACGGTTCACACATTTGTACTCCCTGAATGCTTCCTTTAATAAACTGTGTCGGCGCAATTTGTTCACTTAGCTACATGCCTACCTATTTGTTCCTTTACGTGACAGGGTAGAGCTTCCTGTCAGGAGTGTTTTTGTTTCCTCTTAGCATGCTTCCAGCATTCAAATGTGCTGATCACACAGAGCACACCCGAGCCGGAGAGGAAGAGAAGGGAAGGAGAGTAAGCAGACTGGAGTAAACAACGCTTTGGCTCTTTAAATAAAACATTTGTTTGTGATTGAGGCTTCATGATGTGAACAGCATGACCTGTTTTACTGGGAGTCTCTAAACAGCCAGCCCGTCGCCCTCACAGAAACAGATCCCATCTCTCTACCCACAGACTCAAGGCCTATTTATATTGCATGAGAACAAATTTTTTTGACAAGTTGAGTGATAGATTTGTACAAGGCCCACATGTTTTATTTTTCTGCAGAGGCTCTGACTGAGTGACATAAATTGCTATTAATAAAAATTTTAACAATACATGCCAAATGAGTTTTTCCTGTTAACATGGTATGAGCAGGAGCAAATGGTGCTTGTTGAAGGGCCTGCTGGGAATAGGGGCACTGTCTGAGTCAACATTTGAAGAAAGCAGGTTGGGGAGGAAAGAAGAAGCATGTGGTGCTGTATTCTGTGGAATAACGTGAACACATGAACAGTTAACAACTGAGAAAACACAACCTGACATGAGATGATGAATGAAATGCCGTCAATGAGGTCTATTCCATCAATAGACCTCATTGACGGCATTTCATTCATCATCTCTCATTCCTGGTTTCCACTTTAGCCAAGCTGCACGATATTTCTTTAATGGAGGAGTTTATGCTTAATCGATTGAATGTACAAAATGTTAGGGGCCTCTTTTCAGAAAGTACTCAGATTAATTAAATCCAGGTAAAAGACATTATTCTTCCTTATTAAATCAATATCAATGACAGAAAGGGAGATACTCAATAGATGAAGAGAGGGAGTTAGAGAAGGATTTTGAATCATTACATTTTGATCCTTAAAGGGGCACTCTGATCTTACACATGGAGGTTAGTTTATCAGTCATGGGGAGTACTAAGTCTTTGAAAACAGTTATCTATGTAATCATGTACATCTTAATTACAGATGATGGTTAATTTTCCGTGGTCCAGATGGTTCATAGTAATATATATGGTTTTCTGTGGTCGTTTAAGGATGTTACAGTCAACAAATGTATAACTCCTGCATCACAAACTGGAAGTGTGGTGTTCATTGGTGGAGGACAGATCTTTTATTTAAGTAAAACAATACCACAGTGTAGACATACTCAAATAATAAAACAAAAACTACAAATAAAAGTCAGTGCATTCACAGGTTTACTTAAGTAAAAAGTCTAACATATTAACATAAAAAGATACTTAAAAACAGAAGTAAAAGCAGGCTACTAATTATGCAGAATGGCCCATTTCAGAATAATAGTATTGTATTATACTTAAAGATGCATTCATGTGTACATCACTTTAATCTTGTAGTTGTAAAGGTGCTAATTATAACTACTTTATATACTGGTGGGTACTTAAGTATCTTGTTGTATAGACCGGATGATATGTGCCAAATTTGAGGTGAAATGTTCACTTTTTCATAAAAGCATAGAATTTGGTACACTTGTACAGTTTGGGGTGTCAAACATTTTCAGAAAGGGAGCCATCGCAAAAACACCTCGTGGTGGCCATGGCAGCCATTTTACTTTCCGCCATAACCAAATGATGTGTTTTGAATCATATCTCCTGAACCAAACATGGTAACACCGAATAGGTGATGTCTACCCCTATGGTTTTGATGGACCAGGATTAGAATGATACCAAATACAACATCAAAAACTGTTCAGGTAAAACGTTAATGGTGCATTTAGTGACATTGAAAAAGGTTTGAGAACTTAGGCTAGACTGTAGATTATAATGTCTGTTGCATGCATGCAACAGTTTTTACACGTAATCCTTTTGTTCATTAACCCTGATGATACAGTGACTGTAAAGAATAGAACAGTATAGCGAAAGAGCACAATTAAGTCCCACCGACAACGGAGGGGAAAACAATTCGGCACTCTTCATTGACTTTGTAATGCGTAAAGGTTCCAATTCCATCAATTAATTATCAAGTAAATAACAGAAAAATGCCTAAAGATGCTATGTGGTGGGATGCACTGCCAACAGGGTGAACACCCATAACTAGCAAGCTAGAGAGTGAATGAAAAGAGGGAGTCGCGTTAGTGAGAACATAGTCTGGATCAACATTTCCAGGATAGTTGCCTCACCCTCTCCTTCCGCTCTCTCTTTTTGTTACCGTTCTCAAACTCCGTTCCCTCCTGGAAACAACAACAAACTTCGAGCTAGCAAACTACATTCTGAAATTCAAGTTTTGTAGAAGATTTAGAACATGCAACAAGGCATGCCTAATGGGTTCTTTTAGGGAATGATTGTAAAGAGTTATAAAGAATATGTCTACTGCATTTCCTCTGTAACTGGGACCGATTGGTGGGATTGCTGTGGACGAAGTACACGCGGCAATACACTGGTAAGAACAAATTAGGTTTAATCATGTATCCTGCTAATTTAAATAGCTCACGTTACTGTATTGTGTGAACAGTTGACCTTATTTAGTATTGTGGCGTTTTATTTTGCAGGGTGCAAATGTTCCACCAAAACAAGTTCCTTACCGAGGTCATTTAGCAGAGCCACCGTTGCTGCATCTTGAGCTTAGTGCTGCCCAAGACGATTGTAATTGGTTTGAAGAAATGCAAACAGCCCACAACGCTGTGGAGATAGGGCTGGCAATGCGAGGAACTTTATTTTCTGATTATGTTCCGGCGGTTATGTTCTAAAGCAGAAATAAACACACGCACACCTTCGCACACCTCTGCACAACCATGAAGGTTGCCTGATTTTGTGTGAATGCAGAGCGTGAATGCACCACTGCTTGGTATCATACAGATGCTTAAGTGCCTTGTGCCTTGGTATCAGACCCTGCATGTTGTTATTGGCTGGCACACAGGAAGGGCCTTGGATTTGTCAGGACCCAAAGACTTGGAAATCTGCTGGGCAGGTATGTATCTTAAGCTCTTGCCGAAATGCCACCCACAGGAAAAAGTATACTAGCTTCTGTTATTATGAGTAATGAAAGCTCAAAGCCGTGCGAAGCATCTGGGCCCATTGTGGGTGAGATGGTTGGAAAAATATGGACCGGACTGCTTGAGATGTTTGTCATATTGGTAAAAATGGAACACTAAGTACAAACAAAGACTGAAGTTGCATTGTTGACACTGTATAACAATCTATATAAGCATATAAAGAGAAATTCCTATTTTATCTGCTTTTATATATTTAACTGTTTTAATTGCTCTTTAATGTTTCATTTCTTATACTGCACTGTAACTTTTATTCTTGTATTTTATCTGTTTTAAATTTTTTATTCTGTTTTCATGTAAAGCACTTTGAATTGCCCTGTTGCTGAAATGTGCTATACAAATAAAGCTGCCTTGCCTTGCCTTGCCTTGCCACAGCTCCTCAATGTGCAGCTCTGACACATGGGTAATAGCTGGGACCAGAACATCTGTGTCCACATTGCGCAGGGTGACAGTAAGAATGCACTGCACCAGTGTACCAAGTAGGACACTGTTGGGGACAAGCCAGAAGGTGGCATCAAATATGCCATCACCAACAGACTGGATGGGCTGATGGACCCATGCGTTTATAGATCATTGTGGACAACTCTTCTACAGGCAAGTGGGTCCATCCAGTGTGTCTCTAAATTAATGCTGTTGTTCTTTAAAACCCAAGTAAAGTTCCTTTGTCATGCTTCTCAACAACGCAACAAAACATAAAAGTTTAATTATATTTATAGTTTAGTTATATATTTATTAGGGGTGGAACGGTACATTGAAGTCACAGTTCGGTTCATACCTCGGTTCAGACATCACGGTTCGGTTCGGTACAATGGAGAGAAAAGCATAACAAAAATGCAGAAGGCAATTTTTTTTATTGTGCATGTCATCCAGTCTGTCCCCTGAGCTAGCTGCAACAGCCTAAAGTGTATAAACAGCAAACAGTAAGTAGCCTATAGGCTACTCCACATCATCTCCAGACTGCATCTGGAACTTGTAAACAAAATAAGACAATCAGCCAGTAGTGTGATATGGGAGACAAGCGCTGCTCTCATATGTGAATGCACAGAGCAGGGGTGTTAAAAGAGCAGCTTCGGTTACACAGAGCAGTTGGCGAATTGTGGCGTTAGCTTCACACGCTAACGGCGGAGCTAACAGCTAACGGCGGCGCTAACAGCTAACGGCGGAGCAAACAGCGAAGCAAATGGGCCTGGAAGCCTTTTGTGGTCGAGGCAAGAAGGGATACAGCTACAGTACACCCGTGTTTGGTTGTATATGGTAGGGACTAGTTTGCTTTGTGTGGACTCACTCATTGACATATATGTAAGGACTCACTGGACCGACTAGACATGTATGCGGTTCCAGTTCCACCCCTAATATTTATAGTAAATTGTTGTGTTTGACACTTTCTTTTTAAGCTTAGTTGTTAAGGTCATATTAAATACTTTTCCATTACTTTCAGTCACTGTATCATCACAGTTTATGAACAAAAGAATTACATGTTCAAAACTTTACACAACATGCATGCAACAGACATGATAATCTAAAATCTAGCCTAGGTTCTCAGATACTGTAATTTCCTTCTTCAATGTACCATTAACTTTTTACCTGAACAGTTTATAATGTTGTATTTGGTATCATTGTAATCCTGGACCAATAAAAACATAGGGGTAGACATCACCCATTCGGTGTTACCATGTTTGGTTCAGGAGATATGATGCAAAACACATAATTCGGTTATGGCAGAAAGTATGTAAGTAATGGCCACCATGGCTGTCACGAGGCGTTTTTGCGATTGCTCACTTTCTAAAAATATTTGGCAC